>NC_092813.1:5133135-5433135 GCF_040954645.1 Diabrotica undecimpunctata
TCTTGCAATAACAATTTTATTTTTGTTGCATTGTAGAGCACCATGCCAGAGATGAATCTGAGATATCCTACTTCAGTTACGCCTACACCGTTACTTTTATCACTTCCAGATAAACTTCAGGATTTATTAGATTTTTCATCAAAGTTAGTATTGCAGATCCAAATTTTGTCCCTGCTCAGTACGTAAAATATAACAATATTATGACTGGTTCTTTTTTGGGTATATTAGCGATGTTACTGTTTAATAACTGGTATATCTCTTCCACTTCTTCATCTGTTGCATCGCATGTTGCCATATACACTTGTAGTACATGGATCTTTGTTGGCTGTCCATTGAGAGTAATTTTAATTAGGCAGTCATTTACTGGAAGGAATTCATATACACATTTTGCCAGGTTCTCCTGTACCAGTATTGCTACGCCTTTTTGACCGGTTTTATTGGCCCCCGGCATGAATATTTTATAGTAATTGGATTCCCAGTGACCCTGACCTTCCCAGTGGGTTTCTGAAACTCCACATATGTCTACTTTTCTCTCATAAGCTCTTGTTCTAAGATATGTAGTTTTCATGGTTCTAACAAACCTCTAACCTTCTATGTGGCTATACGGTGTTTTGTACGTAGTTTTATTTTCGGGTTTCCAGTCACCAATTTCGCAGATGTAGCTTGGTTGCCCACGTCCATCTATCCGGTCGTCCATTTCACATCCGTCGACACGGACTCGACGTGGTGCCGATTGCTTGCCGGATCGCAAAGCACTCTCTTACTTTCGTTTGTCATTTGAAAACGTGCTCTTAAATATGTAATCAAGTGGTTTTCCGTTTGCCTGCTTAATCCTTATATACTAACTCATCCGCCCGAAGCCGTTGGTCAGTAAGTGGGGGACTGCTTATACCGGAAATCACTCGATGAAATATACGCAATATACACTCCCTGCTATTTATGAAGCTTAGAAAAAGATATACCCAGATAATTTTATTAATCGTAAAATATAAGAGAACATCATCAATCAATAAGCTTGAACATCAGTATAAAGAAACCTGAGAAAGACACATGCGGTACATGGGACAAATTAAAAATGAAAATTAATATGTGCAAAAATGAGGATGAAATATTACAACTAAAAGAACGTTCAACCACTACCATTTACAAGGTGATAAAGGATATAAAAGCAAAGAAGAAGATAAACTGATGACTAAGGATCATGCTAAAATGAAAAATATTTCTTTTGATCTTCAGCAATGTCTGCCAAAACCAAACCTCCAAAACCGTGACTTGTTTTACAAGAGACGATTGTAGACTTTTAATCTTACAGTTTACGACTGTGACAACTCACAGCTCACTGCTATTTATGTCATGAATCTTTAGAAAAACGAGGCGAAAATGAAATAAGTTACTGCCTATATCAATACCTAACAAAAGAGTTGGATCATAAAGTTGAAAAACTAATAATGTATTCAAACTGCTGTTCTGGCCAGAACAAAAACAGTATTATAACAGCAGGTTGTTTAACTGCTTGTTAATTAACTGGTTCTTAATTATTAACCATAAGTTTTTAATACCAGGCCATACACATATGGAGTGCAATACGGATCATAGTTTACTAGAAAAAAAGAAGAAAACATTTAGTAGTCAAATAGAACATCCACATGATTGGGCTCAACTAATTCGGTAAGTTGGGAAAAAACGTCAATTTTTAGTTACAGAAATTCAGCGCTCGGCGTTTTTTAATTTTGGTGACTTATTTAATTCCGTACTAGTAAACCGCAAAACTGATACTCAGAATAACAAGATAAACTGAAGACAGTTTTGATGGTTACGGTATAAAAAATCTAAACAGTTTTAACACAATATGTCCTTTGACAAGGAAGAAACTTTCAAGACCGTAGATTTAGGAAAGAGGGGAAAAGCGGCTCCAAATTTATTACCCAAGAAGGCATATAACAAGCCTGTGCCTTTAACGATACAAAAGAAAAGGGAACTGACGGACTTACATATCAGAACATATCAGAATCACTGTGGGACTTTTACAAAATCTACCCACAGATAAAGACTTAGCTGATGTGCTCCCGGATTCATCAACATGTCAACTCCCTGACAACGATTAAAATTTTGGTGTATCTTACAGCTAGATTTGTATGCATAAGTATTTAATGTTTAATATTTTTAGTACTTAAATATACGTAATAAAATTGTCGATTGTCCTTTGTGTTATCATTATTATGTTCATTATTATGTTCATTAATTACAAATGGGGTAAATCATATGCTTATTTGTGAAAAACGAGGTTCTTCTTCTTTTGGTGCCTTTTCGTTTCGAATATTGACGGTCATTTTGGCTATAATTATTTTATTAACTAATGCTTTAAATATATTAGCTGTTGTTGTGGTGAACCATTTCTTCAGGTTTTTTAACCATGATATTCTTCTTCTTCCAATTCCTCGATTTCTGAATAGTTTGTCCTGAAGGATTATTGTCAGTAATCTGGATTTAGTGCCGTTTCTCATTAAATGTCCTAGATATTCTAACGTTCTCCTTTTAATGGTATACATCTCCTTTTTTTCCCAATCTTCGTAGTACAGTCTCGTTGGTTATCTTGACCGTCCATTATATCCTTAGGATTCTTCTGTATAGCCACATCTCAAAGGCTTTAAGTTTTTTCTCCATCGCTTCAGTGAGTCTCCAGGATTCAACTTCGTAGTGTAATTTTGAGAAGATAATATAACATCGTAGGTGTAATACTTTTATCTCCAGATTCAGGTTGTGGCTTTTAAAGATTTTGGCCATATTTTTGAATGCACTTCTAACCTTTTTTATTCTACATTTTTTTCTTGTGAGTGATCCCATTGTTCGTTTCCTATTGTTCCAAGATAGGTACACTGTTTTACACGATCCATTGGTGTATTCTTGATAAGCAGTTCTAATTTTATTTTTGCTCATGACCATAAATTTAGTTTTTGATATGTTTACTAGTAGTCCAAATCTTTCATTTACTTCACTAACTTTGTTTATTGGTTGCTGTTAACTGTTTAAACTGTCTGCAAAAATAACGGGGTCATCTGCATAGCGGATGTTGTTTAGGCGTTCTCCATTTAAAAGGATTCCATGTTTGCAATGTTTCAAGGCTTTAGTAAATATTTTCTCTGAATATAGGTTGAATAATATAGGTAAAAGTATACATTCTTGTCTAACGCCTCGCAGAATCTGGACCTCTTCCATAGGTTTACCTCCAAGATTTGTTCTTATTGTTGCTGATTGGTTCCAGTATAAATTTTGTATTATACGCCGGTCTTCGTCATATATTTGTGCTTCTGTTAGAACATCCATCATTTCTCGCTGACACAGTTAAACTGTGTCAAATGCTTTTTGGTAGTTCACAATATAGGTGTAGGTATTGCAAGTCATATCTCTACATGTTTGGTATAATACCTGTGACTAAACAGTGCATCTCTCGTACCTACGCCTTTCATGAATCCAAACTGTGCGTCTTGTATTCTCTCTTCGCATAACTTGTATATTCTGCAATGTATAATTTTAAGAAAAAGTTTTAGTGTATGGCTCATTAAACTTATTAGCCTATATTCTCCGCACTTTTTTGATCCCTGTTTCTTTGGTAACGTAATAAATTCTGAAACTAGCCAATCTTTTCTAATATTGACTATGTCATAGATATTATTAAAGATTTTACATAGTATTCTTAAAGATTCATCATCAAAAAGAAATTTAGAATGTACTCCGTTTGGTCTTGTAGGTCTCCCCTTTTTTAGTGATATTATGGCTGCTCTTATTTTTGCCACTAGTATAGGTGGTCCTGTTTCCGTAGTTATTGGGGACTAGTTCTCGCTCTCATCAAAAAATAAATTGTGTATGTAATTTTTCCAGGTATTATCAATACTCTCTTTGTCGACGATTACCCTCTGTTGTCATTAACAAGTTTACTTACTCTTCTGTTTTTACATTTGCCTGTAATTTCTCTTACCTTTTTATGCACGTTGAAGTCGTCGTATTTACTTTGTAGAATTTCGATTTCTTGGCATTTTTTATCCAGTTCTTTCTGCTTGGCTTCTCTGATCTTTCTCGATATATCTCATTATAATATTTTATATATATATATATATATATATATATATATATATATATATATATATATATATATATATATATATATATATATATATATATATATATATATATATATATAGTTATTGTGCTTGTTTTTACTTCTTTCTTACATCAGCTGCAGAATCTATCTCGTCATCCATGTCTTACTCTTACCTTCTTCGATCTTCATAATATTGTCTTTAATGTCGTCTATCATTTTCTAAAAACGAGGCAAAAAATGTTAATCCGTTTAGGAAAAATACATTTAAAAAAAGTTTTAAGTAGATTATGAAACAACTGTAAAAAAATAATTTTTTTGTGAAATTTTAAGTAATTTTTTCTCATTTTTAAGTTTTACGACTTGTCACCCTTTTCACGCGCAACAGCGATATGCTTATTAGCAAGTCGAACATCCAACATACTTCATCATGTACCAAAATTCACATATCTAGTTTGTAAATAGAATGTAGATCGAGATTATTTATATCCAGTAAGCACAAGTGCGTACATAAGACAAACTAAGTACGTACTGATGGAACATAAAGTATGTCCAATGTACGTAGTTTGCTGTACAAAGTACGTACTTAATACGTACATAAGGCGTACATTTTCCAATTGATGGTACATACCTAGTACGTACTAAAGGTACGTACCTAGTACATATTGAAGGTATGTACCTAGTACATACTATATATACATATTGTATACATAATATACACACTTATGATGATTTATGGAAATAAAAGTAAATATAGGTAAATATATCTTTAGTATTCATATTTGAAGTACAAAAACAACCAAAACTTATAAATCTCAAAGTTTACTAAATGGTTTTGTTTTAAATATACTAATTTTTTATTTAATAATTTATTTATCTAACTTTCTCACCCACCAAATAATTTTTTCTGTATGACTAGTTAAGTTAAAAAACACTTGACTGAATAGAATAACAGGAAATCACACTATAAGCACCAACACCAAAAATAAGTAAAAAAATCTAAATGAAACTGCCTTGCAATGAATTATCACATCAAAACTGTACTCGAGGTGGAAAATTCCTAACCAAATAAATTAGGTTAGGTTAACATAACCTAACATAATAAATATGCTTTAGCTCTTCTTTCTCATGGTACATACTTAAGACGTAATAGTACGTACTCTTTTGTACGTACTGGTATGTACCCCAGTGTACGTACTTAAAATGTACATTTTACATCATGTACGTACAGTACCAAAATTGTAGGTACTCAAAATTTACTTGCTGTTTGGTTAGGAAGTAAAATATATAAACGAAAAATCCAGAGCCCTACTCATTTAGTTGAACAATTACGGTATAGCAAAGATTTAAGCTTATGATAAAGAAATTGACTAGTGCGCCATGGAAAGGCTTCAAGCACAAGAATTTTTTGTGCTTGCAGGACTTACAGGCATGCTAACTGGTGAAATTAGTCAACCGAATAATTGTTTGGTACCTAAACCAAAAAATTACGTATTTGATTGAGTAATGACAACAGTCGGAACGGATAAGAGAGGAACAACTTAAATATTTTAAACATAAATAAATCCACAGCGTCCACGCATCAATAAATACAGTAAAAATAAAATACATCAGACTACAACGTCTTTTCTCTTGAAAAATGTAGTTATAACCTCACAATAAATTTTGTAATTTGTAATTGTAATTTCTGTAATAAAATAATGGGTTTTTATAGAAAATTAGCATAAATCATACTTAAAATCTATTACCACCATCTTAGAATAACAATTTTAAGGCGTCTAGTACATTAATAAACATAATTTACTACCCCGATGCATATCTCACGTTTCTTTAGTCGCAAGTGCCACTTAACAAATTGCCTGTGCTTATTTACTTCCGTAGTGTTGACATTGTTAATTTGATTGGCCGATTAGTCGTCGAGGAGTGCATACAAAATTACCCAATATTATGTGAATAAAATTATTAGTTTAACAAGAAGTGTCGTTGGGCTTGACGGAGAAGGCTGTTTAATACTTATTTGGTCTATTGGTTAAACCAGTACTGGACACATAAGGTATAATCACATATACAAAAAATTATACAAAATACACAATACAAAATATACAATTATACGAAAAAAGGACTCTATTATATATATATATATATATATATATATATATATATATATATATAATATATATATTTATATATATATATATATATATATATATATATATATATATATATATATATATATATATATATATTAAAATTTAGTTGCAACTAATAAAAAATTACGTGCAACTAAATAAATGTCTTAAATGAATTAACAAGTACAAAAAATGTCTATAACCTCTATAAAGATGATATTACAATAAATGTTCAAAATGACCCCCATTTTCTTCAATACACATTCGGTATAGCTTTAATAAGGAAAACCGAATGCACTGAACAATCACAATTTTCTGACGAAATTGATTTGCAGCTTCAATTATTCTAACCCTCAATTGTTGTTCGTCCTGTATTGTTACAGAATACACTTTCTCTTTGATAAACCCCCAAAAGCAAAAGTATATGGGGTTAAGACCTGGACTTCTGGGTGGCCAAAAAATAGGTGTGTTACGACCCCTTCCAATCCACCGACCAGGATACTCCCGGTATTCAAATAGTCTATGGGTAGAGGATCATTATAAGCTGGAAGTATCTGACATTGAACGAAACGGTTCATTGGGATCTAATGTGTATTTGAAGCCTATATCACTATATTTTTTGGAATTTAGCCAAAATACGCTGTTCCAAACAAAAGAATTATTATCTTTATCAACATTTCTTTTTATAAAATGAGTTGTTAGAAGTTTGGAAAATCCGAAAAAGTCAGTTTTTTTCATAAATTTTACGTCAAAACGAGGGCTCGTCATTTTAATTACTGTAATTTACCTCTACCATTTAATGGTCTGTATCACATTCTAAATTCTTTTAGAGTTTTCTTTTCTTCAAGTGCTTTTAAAAACATAATCGGTAATATATTATTATTTCGGTTTTGACCTGGTCTAGTCCTCTATCAGAATAGAGGACTAGTTTTTCTACCTGTTCTGGCAGGTCTTTAATAAACTGAAATAAGCAAGATGCAATCTCATCAACTCCTCGTTGAGCTACACCTTCGTGACACTCATAACAATATGTCCGTTTTGTGGTGATATTGCGGATCGTCAAATTAAAAGTCCATAACTTTCTTTTATAGAAAGCCACACTATATGTCAAATTATGTGTAGCCAAACACTTCTGCAAATCAAATGCAACTACTACAACCTTGCCTAAACTCCGCATACATTCTTCTTTGTCGCCTTGTTTTGTTGTATAATGAAAAGAAGGCTTATCCTGGTGTTATTGGCGTTTATTTTCTAATCTTTGTTTTTCTTATTCGAAACCACAGGTTTTTATTTTCAGAAAAAATAAATCACAGGTTTTGCAAGTGTCATTGGATGGCTTCTTAAACTTTAAATTAAGATTTTTAAATAAGTTTCGAAAAACACTTAAACTCAAGGGGGCGTCAGTTGCATTAGATTTTGTGTCATTAGAAATTTAATTCTTGCCCTAAATACTGCTTTGAAGTGTGACTTCTACTGTAGTGGCTTTCATATTTTGGAAATGTATTAATACAATTTCGAGCAAATGAGATATCTGCTTCTGATCGCTTGTTACCTGAAGGCTACATACCTCTTTAATCGGACTTAAGTATGATAGAAGTAGGAGATGCTTTCTTTTTTTTCAACAACGTCATCTAAGAAATCTCTAGTTTCGCCAAATACTTTTAAAAAGCAACATTTACCTATATTACCATCCATATTCTCCAACTTATAAAGAACTGTAAATTGCCTATTTTTGACTGAGTTACCACGCCGTGTTCTTTCTTTAGGTTTTACTGTTATTAAACTAGCCAAATAACGTTTCTGTATATCCCTAGTTGCCAAGTTTCTATAGTCTCTAAAAATTTGATTTAGATCAACAGAGACAGTCTTTCATGACATTTTTCTTGACAGTTAGTGGACACAGGTATCGACATTTCAGCTAAAATTTCGATACCTTTAGCAGTAATCTATTCTTTGTCCTTTCTTTTTTTATCAGAACGACCTTCTCTTAATTTCCGTTGCATTGGACCCTGGCAATTTTTCCTTTTTTTTTGCAGTTATTTGCGCCAAAAGAAAGTGATTATTTAACTCGTTTTGAGGGTCTTCGGAATCCGCTTTTCCATGTTCATATTCAGAATCTGATGGTTCCCACATATCGCTAGATCCAGAACTAAAATCATCACCAGTAGTTACTTCAGAAGCTAATACATTCAGCAGATGAGTAATTTAAAGTATTTTTATACATTATCTTAAACAATAGTTACAAAAATACTTACATTATTAGAAGACGACTGTTCATTTTTTAATAAATACCTCTCAATTATCGCCGGCTAGATCCCCAATTTGACTCTTCTCGATTGCTTTGTGCAAGAATTCCAAAATCGCCTCTGCTATTGTCAAGAAGTGAATAGTGGTTATTTTGAACATTTAATTTAATTGAAAATTACATTGAAAAATACATTCTAAATATTATGTGACATTATTATCTTCATTCAACATAAAGTTTTGTGATAGAGACATTATCAAAATTTTACATCTTAAAAATCAATTTTCTCAGTTATGATTGCACCAAACTTAAAAAACTTTCTATTTCAGAACAGAGGACTAAAATCCATTTCTAATAAGGTGTTACACGACCCCCTTTGTTATTTAAACATTTCGAGGGGGTGCTTATAATTCAAAGGGGGCGCTGAAAGAGGATAATATTTTCATACTGTAAATTGTCAATTTAAGAATACAAATCGACCTGTTTCAGGTTTTTTCCAGATAGTACATAATAACGCCAAAAATGAATTTATTCCATACATATGGACCGCATGCTTTATAACAATCTATTGTAATGGTGTATCGGGTGTGCGGTCTGTTATTTGAAAAAAAAACTCTTTTTTCTTTTATTTCTCTATAGTTCGATGATTTTTGTCAGCTTATCAGGAGACAACTAAAATATGGTTAAAATTTGTATAAATAAAAAGTGAGAATAAACAAGGAATTACTTAGAGATATAGAGTTTCTGTAAGTAATTCATTGTTTATTCTCACTTTTTATTTATACAAATTTTAACCATATTTTAGTTGTCTCCTGATGAAGCTTACAAAAAATCAGCGAAATATAGAGAAATAAAAGAAAAAAGAGTTTTTTTTTTTAAATGACAGACCGCATATCCGATACACCACTACAATAAATTGGTATTTACGTTTTGGTAGATAATCCTACCAGTTTTGCTATATATGTATATAAGTATATAGAAAAAAAGAAAAAAATTAATTTTTAGGTCTATATTAAAAAAGTGTGTTAATTTTTGAACTATAATTCAAAAGGGTGACTTGTATTTTTGCACTACCAAATGTTGATTGGATTGTCTCCATTGTTATCCTGGTCGGTTTCATGGTTGTCCTGGTGGGTTCTATTAGAAGCTTATTATCACTTATGGTGACTTATTGCTATAACCATTAGTCATAACTGGTCTGGATCGCGCTGTAAAATAAAATATAGGTATATGTTTTGTAAATGGATTGACGATATTTCTTACGCATAACATCTGGATTTTTAGAGAGGAGTGGTAAATATATATTATTCACATATTATTTACTACTATTTACAGTGAATAACTTTACTGGATGACATTACTTATTTAACTATTTTAATTGGTTGTGCGACATATCAGAAATTATTGTAACAGTAAAAATCAGAATGAAGAAGAAATACCTGAACACCATCGGAGTATACGTCCCAAAAAAAGCCGCAAACAACAAGGGAAACGCTTTGTAATGAATTGAAAAGAGGGTTGAGGGATTTTAACGCTCGAATAGGCAATCAACTAATATCCGGAATTAAGCAAAAACATAACGAGGATATCAAAAAAGAAAATGGAGAAATGATGACTATCTTCAGCACGAATAACGAACTTAGAATAAAAAAACACATTTTGACCACAAAGATCAACAAAAATATACATTCAATAACACCCGTTGACAAAAATTTATGATAGATTACGTTATAACCAACAGAGATATACATCCATCAAAAATAATCGACGTAAGATGCCTCAACTCAACAGATGTAGGTAGCAACCATAGCCTAGTGTTTTCATAGCCATATGTAAAATAAAAATCATCATGAAATATTTCTCACCCAAGAGAGCGGCGCCAACACAAGAACGGAATTCACCGACTGCTTGTACAGAAAAAAAATATCAGAGAAGATTGCTGAGAATGAAATATTAGAAAATGATATTATCGAGGAAAGTAGGTTAAAACTCAAAAATAACATAATTAACCCAGCAACAGAATCACTTCGAGAGATGAGAAGTAACACTCACATATCAAAAAAGAAAACCGCATGGTTTAGAGAGAAAGTGAAGACAAAATGTGAAAAAAAAACCTTTTTACAATATAGAACACAACAAACAGAAAGGGAACACTGACAGAGCTTCTCAAAACAGATGAAATACGACTTCTACGGAACACAGAAAGAAATATGGAAAATGATTAGAGGACAAAGAAAAGAAATAAAAAAACTAATAAAAACAAAACATCATCACAAGGAAACATGGGTAGACTACTTTATATCCCTATTTGCTAAAGGTGACGATATTGAACCATCAACACTAGAGGTAACGGCAAACGAATAAATAAATATTGAGGAGGAAGAGGCAAAGGAAGCCTTAAGGAAATTAAAAAACAAAAAATCACCAGAAGAGGACAGAATATCGAACAAACTTTTAAAGCCCGGAGGACCAGATACGACCAAACAACTACTAAAACTAATCCAAAAAATAATAGAACCAAACAGAATTCCTCAAGAATGAAGATCAAATATGCTTCTACTCCTCTTTAAAACAGGAGACAAATTGGACCCGAAAAATTACAGAGGAATAATTTTTTAAAAACAGCACTAAAATTAACAACCAAAGTGATAACAAATAAACTGAATGAAATTCTAACACTAGCAGAAAAAGGTTTTAGGTCAGGAAGACCATACACAGACGCTGTATTTATATTGAGAAAGTGCAACAGAAACCATTAGAATACAACAAAAAAAAAGTATCTATGTTTTGTGGACCTTAAGAAGGCATTTGACCGGGTCAAATTAAAGGAAATTATCCACTTATTCTACGCAGGAGAGATATTTTAGGAATAATCAAAACGATCTAAAATATCTACCGAAACAACACAATAAAAGTAAAAGTAGAAGAAGAACTAACTGACCATATTGAAGCTGGCAATGGGATAAGACATGAAGATTCCCCGAGTCCTCTATTGTTTAACCTGATTATGGATGAAATAGTAAAAATAGTAAGAACTAAAAAAGGATACAAATGGGAGAAAAGCAACTTAAAATAATCTGCTATGCAGATGACGCAATACTACTCTCTCAAAGTGAAGATGATTTACAACGTATGCTGCACCAATTTAATATAACCGACAGAAAATTTAACATGATAGTTTTCCCAAAAAAGACAAAATGCATGGTTATAACAGCAAATTTACTAAAATGTAAATTGGAACTGGAAGGTCAGATAATAGAATAAGTGATGAAGGTTAAATATCTAGGCCTCACATTATCTAGCTACGGAAAGCTCGAAACAGAAATGGAAAATCAAGTGAATAGAGCAAACAGAGCCGGAGGTTGCCTAAATGAAAAAATATGGAAAAATAAAAATATCTGAAAAGAAAAAAACGACAGAATTTACAAAACAATCATCAGACCAATAATCACATATATGCGGCAAAAATACAACCTGACACAGAGAGAACAAAACGGATGTTAGAAACAGAAAAGTTAAAAACACACAAGAAAAATTGATGGCAAAATAACATGAAACAGAGTTAGAAGTACCGATATACGACGTAGATGCAAGGTAAAGAACATCAAGGACTGGGTAAGAAATAGAAGAGTAGAATTAAGTAACCATATAAGCCGAATGACAACAAATAGAGTGGTAAAAAACGCAAGACAGTTTCCCAATAGGAAGGCGATCAGTAGGGAGACCACGAAAAATAAAAAACGACAACTTATTGGAGGCACATAAAAAACCACACAGACTCATATTTACATAAAAAGAAGAAGAAGAAGACGAATTGCTTGTGCACATATCTTGAATTACAATTAACGATTGACTAAAAAGCTATTATTATTGACCTTGATTCCTCGTCTAGCTACTTTTTATATCATATCAGTCTGTAATGAACCGCCCTCTAACTGGAGCAATTATTGTTGACATTAAAATGCTGAGCTTGCAAAGTTTTGCATTACTGCAACGAATGTGTTTTTATAACCGACAAGCTTGTTAGAAAATGTGTGGTCTAGTTTTTAATTGTCCTAATAAAATTTTATAAACAACTATTTTAATTTATTAAAGCATTCTTAAATCGTTATATTGACCTCAATATTCCTAGAATATATATTCATATATTACAAGGTTGGATATAACGATGTTCATAAGGAAGTTAAAGACTACTTTTGATATTGGGATATTGGGACCCATTTGCGTCAATGGTATATGGAGAATAAGGTTTAATTACGAGATATACCAATATTACAAAGAATCCTCTTGCGCTAGGTAGGTGGTCTTATAAGAATGGATAATAACATAACACCTGTTAAAACGCTCGATGGCACCATGGTGGGGCAACGGCCAGTAGAAAGACCAAGGTAGAGTTGGATAGATGAAGTAAGAACCAATGCTAAAGAGATATTAAAGGTAAATAACTGGAGGAAAACAGACAAGGAATGGTATACTCGGAGATGTATGCTGGAGGAGGCCCTGGCCCGATTTGGGCTGTAGCGCCATAGGAGAAAAATTTGTATAAAATATAACATAATTCTATCCTTACGTTTTACTTTATTCGTATTAATTTAAATTAGAACAATACTTGATAATACATTTATCAAAGATGATAATATAACGATAAACAGCATAATACGTGTTAAAAACCAGGGCTGTGTCGTGTCCTCTTTACTTATAAGATTAATGCGTTTATTTAAATAAAATCTATCGGCGACATTACCATCATGTTAATTATCCTCCATTAACAACCTTTATCCGCCCACTATTTCATTTTAATTGGCTTGTTTAAGCAAAGCCGCAAAATTACTTCCCCAGCTAAATGGAAATATGTTCAGTACGATAGATTTTGCAATTACCAGGCTGTTTATCTAATCAAAATAATCTGAAAATTAATTTAATCGATTTTAATCTATTAAGTTAATTAAATCCACTGAAAGTACTTATATTAATAATTAATTTTTTAATGTTGCGTTTGTTTATGGTTATTTATAAATTTTTAATAAGCAAATAGTTTAATTAAACTTTGTAGGAAATTGACTTTGATTTTCGTTTTTTATTCGGGTTACAAAATTATTTGAACTAAGATCCTATCATTATTTCTTATAAATACATTGCAAGTTGAAATGATGGGAACTCGATTTTATTAAATAAAGCATATTATCTTTTATTTGTTGGTTTCATGAGCATATTATGATAGTCGTGCATTTCTTACTACCCGAATTAAAATTAGTAAGGCCTAAATCAATAAATTGTATGCACGTTTTGTTGAAAATTTTAGAAAAATACAGCTTGATGCATAAATTAATTCGCGTAATTGTCTATGTTCGTCGATTTATTTTTAATGCAAGTTTGAAGGAAAAAGATAGGCTTAATTTAAACGAGCTAAATGCTCAAGAGTTGGTCAATTCGCAATTTAATAATTAAGATGTGGCAATTTTGAAAATTTTCAAAAGAAATTAATTCTTTAAAAAACAAGAATTCTTTAAAAAAAACTCGTTATTTGAGTCGCAAAAACATTCAATTTTGCTGCTAGCTAATCACTATATTACTCGATTTATTATACGTAAAGAACACGTAAAATTTAAACATGCTGGTCATCAAGCCATCTTATACTCCGTTCACTAAATTTATTGGCTGTTCTTCTCCT
This sequence comes from Diabrotica undecimpunctata, assembly GCF_040954645.1. Lineage (NCBI taxonomy): Eukaryota > Metazoa > Arthropoda > Insecta > Coleoptera > Chrysomelidae > Diabrotica > Diabrotica undecimpunctata. Next base: position 5,147,277 of record NC_092813.1, read on the forward strand.
TCAAGTGCCCTCTCCGCGGCAGAGGTCGACAATCATCATAGCTATTCGGACTTTTGAGACGGATGTTCTGAAAAGTTCATTTGATATACATCCGTACCACTCTCTCAGGTTGCACAGCCATCACATTCTACGCCTCTCTATGCTTCTCTTTTCTTGGAACTTTCCCTGCATAATAAGTTGGAGCAAGGTGTATTTCTCCCCACGTGTAATTTGTCCGAGATATTCCAATGTTATTGTTTTAATTGTACTTTAAATTTCTATTTCTTTATTCATCCTTCTCAGAACCTCCTTGTTTGTGACATGTTTTGTCCACAATATTTTCAGAATTCTTCTATACACCAACAGCTCGAATGATTTAAGTTTTCTCATTCCATTCCATAAAACAAAGTCGAAAAAACATAGCACCTCGCCAACCTAACTCTTAGTTCCAATTTTAAATCGCTTGTACATAGCACTCTTCTCATTTTGTTGAAATTTTCTTTAGCTTTTTTTATTCTGATTTTGATCTCCTGAATGTAATAATTTGTGAAGTTAATCATTGTTCCCAGATATCCATATTTGTCCACTTGTTCGACGTTGGTTCCGTTTGTTAGAAGATTCTCGTTATTTTTTTGAGTTTTCGATATTCTCATAAATTTTGTCTTCTTGAAGTTTATTGTTAGACCGTACTCTTTCCATACTCCACTATTCTGGTCACCAGTCTCTGAAAATTCTACAATATTTTCGGCTAAGATCACAGTGTCGTCCGCATATCTAATGTTGTTAATGGGAACTCCATTTACCTTTATTCCAGCTGTTTCACCCTCAAGAGCTTTATTCAGGATCTATTTGGAATAGGCATTAAAAAGAATTGGCGACAATACGCATCCCTGTCTCACTCCACGTCTAATTTCAATTTGTTCTGACAGCTGTTTGTTAACACGTACTTTTGCTCGCTGTTTATAGTATACATTTGATATGATCCTGAGGTCGTTGTAGTCAATCTTCTTTGATTTCAGGACATTCATTAATTGTTCATGTCGTACTTTATCGAATTCTTTATTATAGTCAATAAAACATGCGTATATATCTTGATTGACTTCCAGGCATCTTTGTATCAGTAGATTAAGTGAAAAAAGAGCTTCACGAGTTCCTAGGCCTTTGCAAAAACCACGCGTGACTAGGCCTTTGTAAAAACCAAATTTTGTATCAGTAACGTCTATGTCCAGTTTGTGATATATTCGGTTATGGATAACTTTTAGTTGTAACTTTAGCACATGAGACATCAAGCTAATGGTGCGGTAATCGCTACATTCTCTTGCGTCTTTCTTTTTGGGGAGACAAATAAAAATCGACGTTAACCACTCTTTGGGTAATACGCCTGAACTATTAACTAGCCGTTATTTGGCCGCTAGATGGACTTAATGTAACTTGAAAAATTTTTCATCGGTGCATCCCTTGTTTTGACGTAAAACCTCGTTCGGCAAATCATAAAATGGGTATCCTTTCTGAATACCGGGTTACTTCTTCTCGACCTTTTCTTAAAACTGGAGTTGATTATTGCGGCCCTTTGTTTATCGAGGAGAAAATGCTCCGCAATTGTATGTCTACACGGACCGTTTATTTAGAACTAGTAGGCGACTTAACTACCGAAGCCTTTTAAGCTTGCTTCCGTCGTTTTTGTGCTAGACGAGAAAAATGTGCAGAAATATATTCGGATAACGCTACTTCAATTTCGTAGAAGCAAGTCGCGAGTTGCACGAATTATTTAACTCGTCAGACTATCATTTAAATAGCTCTGTAGGGTATGCTTTGTTAACATATGAACAATTAGAAAATTATCTTATTGACATAGAAGCGATATTAAATTCTCGTCCCATTTCTCCTATGTGTCTCAAATGACCTTCTTCCCCTTACCTCTGGACATTTTTTAGTTGTTGGTCCGATGACAAGCTAAACTCAGACTGACCTTTTGGATATGTCATCCAATTAATTATCAACGTGGCAGCATACCCAGCAATTAAATCAGCACTTCTGAAAACGATGGTATAAAGAATATCTCCATCAATTGATCAGCAGCAATAATGGTTATGCTACCAAAACTGGAATATGCTTTGGTGTTAATTCTTGAAGACAACTTTCCACCGTTCCAATGGGCAGTTGGACGCATCACATAGGTGCACCCTGGAGAGAACCGCATTGTCAGAGTGTTAACTCTGAAAACTAAAGCTGGAGAGTACAAACGCTGCGTGAAGAAGTTGTGCCCACTTCCGATCAGCTAGATAATCGATTTCAAACGACAACCTAAGTTTAAACCTAAGTAGTTCAAGGCGACCGGCATGTTCCGTCTCCTTTTGTTTTTCGATTTAATTTTAATATTTTAGATTCATAAATGTAATTCTTTAAGTTTGTGTAAATTAGTTTTCAGAAATATCTTAAAAAATTAAAATATATTCATTCTTACGCATTTCTGGGAAAAATATGTGTATTATATTCATTACCTATAGAAAGTAAGTATTTTAACATTTACAGTTGGTCGAAACCAGCGGTTCTTGTTCGATACGTATTTATATGTTTCTGAGAAGGACAATATAAACGATTTTGTGTAGTTTACGTTTTTCCCCAAAGTAAAATTTTATAGTTTTGGAAACGACCTCCCCTCCCCTAGAGGCTTCTGTTATGCAATGTTGTAGCTTTAATGTATTTTTCTAGTTAGTAGCAATGGAAACAAAGTTCTGTAAATACTTATAGTAAGCAATAAATAGTTCTATGAAAATTGTCGTTGTATATTATTTTAATTTGATAATATTTAATTCATATTATATATTCATATTTATATATAATTCGATACGGATTTGTAGAGAGTTTAAAGAAGAGAATTTTCTGGGTATTGACAAAGAGATTAACTGTTCAATTTTTTATTGTTTGCCAAATTGGGTTACAATGATATCAGGCACAAATCAATACAGCGTGTTAAACAAAATTATACTGGAACAATATCAAAATTATATTTCGAGGTTAAAATAAATAGCGAGACCTGATATTTTTTTAGCAATGGAATTTTTTTTGTAATTGATTAGTATTATTGTTTGAACTGTAAATTTTTTGTAAAAATAAACATAGGCTATACTAGATTTAATTAAAATATAATGTTCAAAACAACAATAAATAATTCAAAATAAAAATTAGGTAACATAGATATTAGTGTCCGTATTTGTATTAAGTAAAAATTAATAAATTACTGAAAACTAACTGCATTTGAAAAACCAGCCGAGGTGCAGGATATTTTATTTCTGTTGTGCACTGTTAGCATTGAAATCTTTATCCATTCGAAATTTTACTATCTATTTAAAATTTATTACTTTAAAATTTATATCTTAATGATATACTAAGAGGCACACGTACCTTTCTATAGTCTTCTTCTTCTTTTTCAGCCTTCATTTATACATTGTTGGACATAGGCCTCCTCGAATTGCTTCCACGCTTTTCTATCTGTTGCAATTCTCATCTACTGCTTTTCAGCTACAGCTGTTATATCGTCTAGCCATCTCTTTTTGGGTCTTCCCACGCTTCTCTTTGTTTCTCGAGGTCTCCAGAATGTCACTTTATGAGACCATCTGTTGGTGTCTTGTCTTGCTACATGTGCTAACCATTGCCATCTCAATGTCGCTATTTTTTCCATGATATCGGTTACTTTAGTTCTTCGACGTATTTCGGTGTTAGGAATTTTGTCTCTGAGGTTTATATATGGCCCTCTCCATGGCCCGTTGAGTTACTCTTAATTGTTCTGCCATTTTTCTTGTTACTGCAATAGTTTCCAATCCATAGGTTGCAACTGGTAGTATACAAGTGTCATAGGTTTTTCGTTTTAAGTGTATTGGGATTTTTCTGTCTTTTAAAATGAAGCTCAACTTACCAAAAGCAGCCCATGACAATTGTGTCCTTCTTTTAATTTCTAGTGTTTGATTTTCCTTTTTGTTTTTGATTGCATGTCCTAGATATATATATATATATATATATTATATATATATATATATATATATATATATATATATATATATATATATATATATATATAGATATATATATATATATATATATATATATATATATATATATATATATATATATATATATATATATATATATATATATGTTCTACCTTTTCTATATTGATGTTATCTATCGTGATGTTTTCTAGGCTGTTGCTTAATATCTTTATTTTGTCGAGATTCATTTTTATTTATATTTGATTCAATTTGTGATTTAAATTATGTAGCAATGATTTTAGTTCATGGATATCTGTGCTTATTAGTACTATGTCGTCGGCGAAATGCAAATGATTAAGTTATACTTTATCTATTTTTAATCCCTTTTCAGCCCAATTTAGTTTTTTAAAGACATTTTCTAATTTCAAAGTAAATGACTTTCTATAATCAGATTCCACTATTTGGAAGAGTAATGTCATCGTTTGAATGTCAACGTTAATTATATTATATTTTTTAAATATTATTTGTCCGAAATAGGCCAAGATATATTCATTTACAGGTTTTTACTGACGTTTTGATCTTTATATCCAAGGCCGCTTTTAAAGATATGAATAATAGTTATATGTATTTTATTTCTGTATTATTGTTATATATTTATCTTATTATATAATATATTGTTTATTTTTATTTTTTCTCTAATTTTGAAAACGGTCTCTGGAATATAAATCGAAGCGCCAGTAAATTAAACATTTAAATAAAATATAGTTGCTTATTCCAAACATTATTCTTAAACATACAGAAGGCCACAAGCAAAAAGCTATAGAACAATAAATTTAACTGTGATTTGTTTATTTGAAAATTTTCTCTGGATATGGAGATCAAAACATCAGTAAATTAAACATATGAATAAATATTTTTGGCTTCCCTACATTCCCATATTCCTTATTCCCTACATTCCCCTTCTTCTTGTTCAAGTGTCATCTCCGCAGCGGAGGTCGGCAATCATCATAGGTATTCGGACTTTTGAGACGGCTGCTCTGAAAAGTTCATTTGATGTACATCCGTAACACTCTCTCAGGTTGTGCAGCCATGACATTCTACGCCTCCCTATGCTTCTCTTTCCTTGGATCTTTCCCTGCATAATCAGTTGGAGCAAGGTGTATTTCTCTCCACGTGTAATATGTCCGAGATATTCTAAGTTTCTTGTTTTTATTGTATTTAAAATTTCCATTTCTTTGTTCATCCTTCCCAGAACTTCTTTGTTTGTGACGTGTTCTGTCCATGATATTTTCAGAATTCTTCTGTACACCCACAGCTCAAATGAACATTCCCCTACATTCCCCTAAAAATACAGAATGCCATATAAAAAAAAAAAACAAGTAAATTTGCAGAAAGCTTATTGATGCTACCCGGCTGTCGAGGAAGTTACGCTAAAATGTCTATTGACTTGTCCCATCCTTAATTAGTTAAACAATTAAATTTCTTTAAACAAATGTTAAGACAATTTCCACAGCACCCTAGTGGTATGTCTTTTGGTGCGTTATTTTTTTTAATGGGTGTTTTTCTTGACTGAAATTTAAGCAAAACATCAGAAAGGAACCCTCTATCACTTCCTTTATGGGTAACGATTAAACGACGTCTCTTTACTAATGCAGCTTCTAATTCCGTAGACCAGCTATAAATGCTTCCTGTTTTCTGTTGACATTTAAATCCAAACTTTTCCAACTGTATTACCTTTGTTAATCCAGGTTTCATCCAAATAATATATATATATATATACATATATATATATATATATATATATATATATATATATATATATATATATATATATTCCCTCCAATGCTGCGAATTTTGCGATTTACAAATCGAAAGTTGTAGTCGAAACACAATTTTCTGTTCCTCCTTTATATTTTGCTGCTGCTTCAATATATTACTTTATTCGGGTCCAGTAGGAGTCTATAACTGTTTGGCTTTCTTTATGTACATTTTTATTCCTTAGCCTGTTGGTGATATTTTCCGAATACCGTTCTTTAGTTGTCGCATTGAAGCAAACTCAGAAGAACGGAAAAGCCACCGGTCAAGACAATATCAATGTCGAAACACTTAAATTAATTGCAGACGACTAAAGAAAAAGTAAAAGCCTCGACTTAATAACGGCACTATTCAATAAGATATGTGGCACAAGCAAAATACCATAAGACTGGTAAAAAAATCCAACGCCTCACACTGCGATGACTATCCAATATTAAGCATGATATCTCATGTCCTTAAAACTTTTCTTCTCAGAATCATTCATACACAAATTTACAAGAAGTGTGAGTTTCAGATGAGTGACACTCAGTTCGGATTTCGAAATTGATTGGGAACACGAGAAGTTTTTTGCCTTTAATGTGTTAATACAACGATGCAGAGACATAAATGTAGATGTATATGCATGTTTTATTGATTAACGAAAAGCATTTGACTGCGTTAATCATTAAAAGATGATCGAAATTCTGAGTACAACTGGAATTGACGAACAAGACTTGCGAATTATCTCAGAACTATATTGGCACCAAACGGCAACAATTGAAATAGAGTACACAACATCCGAAGATATACGAATCCGACTGGGGGTGCGACAAGGTTACGTCTTATCATCGCCATTATTTAATCTGTATTCGGAATCCATATTTAGAAAAGCATTAGACGAGGTCCAAGGCGGAATTAAGATTAACGGAATCAGCATAGACAACATCAGATATGCTGATGATACCGTCTTAATAGCAAGCAACGCACAAGAACTACAAAATATAATAAATGCGGTAGTTCGTCATAGCAAAATGTTCGGTTTACATCTAAACGTTTAAAAAACTAAAATTCTACTATTTTCAAAGATACCATCAAACGTACATTTGTACGCCAAGGGACAAATAATAGAACAGGTCACTTCCATAAAATATTTAGAAGCAAATATTAACAGCCAGTGTAACCCAAAAAAAGAAAGTTTGTCAAGAACCGAACAAGCGAGAAAAACACTCATGAACATGAAAACATTTTTACAAGATCAGACCTTAGTCTAGAGCTCAGAATTCGAATGATCAGATGTTAAGTTTTCTCTCTTTTGCTGTATGGCTGTGAAAGTTGGACAATGGACTCTGAAACAGAAAAAAGAATAGATGCCTTTGAAATGTATATACACAGACGGATGCTAAGAATTCCATGGATACAAAAAGTTACTAATGCTTGGAAGACAACTTGTGCTGAAAGACCTGAGAAGATGGTTGGACCACTCATCCACAAAAATCTTTCGTGCAGCAGTTTCCAAAGCTCCAATTGCCATTTGGTTCATCAACCTATGAAAGGCGATAGCACAATAAAAAGAAGAATTGTTGCATCTCTCAACTTTTGAACATTCCTTCTTTTTCTATTCATTTTATTTTCTTTACTGATGTTTAAAATTCTAGCTCTCAATGTTGGGATTACTAGGCAATGATCTGAGTCTACATTTGCGCCTATATCACTTTTGCAGTTTATTACGTCTGTTACATGCATTGAATCTATAAAGATGTGATCAATCTGACTCGTTGTTCTTTCATCAGGAGATGACCAGGTTACTAGTGTATGTTGTTGTGTTCAAAATAGCTGCCAGCGACAGGTCATATTTGGTGCTGCTGCTAAGTTTATTAGTTGTAACCCTTTATGTAGTTTGTTACGTCTGTTCCATGTCTTAAATTTATTACTACCGGACCCAAACACTAACGGACCCAACAGATTTCATTCTGTCAAATATATTTGGAATGTGGCAGTTTATTTCTTAATTTCTCCTTAACAGAACCGTCACCCTGATGATAGGGCGGTGTGTGAGGGTCAGCTCGGGTGACCTAAGTATCTTCGCTTCCACGAACTTTGGCCACCCTTTTGGACCCACTAAAAACCCTGACTGGGATGTCTGCCAGAGGGCTTCAAACTAAGAGGGGAACTTAAGGTTCAAACCTGACTGAAAAATAATCTAAAGGGATAGTAGGAACCTAAAGGTGACAAATGTTTATAAAGTGGGTGCTTCAATGACAAAACATAGAGATAATTAATTATTTATTATTATTATTATTAACATAGGGTAAATAACCGATGTAATAAAGAATAAGGAAATAAAACGTATATAAGTATTTTCAGTAATTGCTTTATTGTAAATCAAGTGAATTATAATTATTAACAAAAATCTGTTTCATTTTTATTCTAGTGCTTTATAATATACAATGTTTTTATTTGATTACCTGGTGAATATACAAACAAATATGATGGTTTTCCAACAAGGGAACAGGCACCATACAATTAACCATGTGAGAAACATGTGTTTTCTAGATTAATACCACAAACACATAATGATTGCCTGTGGGACTTATTTATGGTCATAGCGAAAGCAAGCCGCACTGGAAACTGTAGTCGTTTAAATTTAAATGGTACATCAGTCGGAATCATTGGGATGCGTGGTATCAAAACGTCTTCTCCTTTATACTTTCCTTTCAGTATAGTTGCTTCTATCACGTTGTTCAATAATTTTTTTATTGCTAACCGTGTGCCGTTGCAAAGACGCGGTTGGTTGATATTTCTCAACATTATAACTACCGATCCCACCTTTAATTAAAGATTGTGAGGTGGCAATCCTGGTAAATCCAGCGAGTTTAAAAATTCAGGCGGATAGTTGACGACATCATCTTATATAGTAGCCGAATCAACTGATTTATATATCCTCAATTCGCGTGTAATTTGTTCTTGAATTTTGAAATTTAATTCATTTATATCTATGTTTTTTGCAGCCAATATAGCCCGTTCGCTAAACCAATCATGGTTTCTGTAACTTTGAGCAACATCTGGAAACACCTTTTGAATATAATATAATATAATAAACTGCTAAAATACATACCTTAAAAGTTGGCATGAAATCTTCCCGAACTACGATTGTTGCCCCAAATGACGTCATTTGAAAGCCACTGTTATATTGTTGGATATTTGACAAAAAGTGTATGGAATCTAGTCCTATTCCTGAAACCAATGAGTACAATGGCTCTGGTGGTGGATCCACTGGTATCAATTTCACTTTCCCATTTGCGCAACAGAATCCATTGGCTTCATTTTTATATGTCAATGCCTTACAATGAGAGCAAACCAAGTTCATAGATCCAATAGTAACATATTGGTAGTTACTGTAGTAATAAAATTAAACTCCTTTGAGATGTGGTGCTACAGGAGAATCCACAGAATATCGGGGACTGAAAAAGTAACTAATATAGAGGTGTTACAAAGAATGAAGAAAGAATGTGAAGTCATACAAACTGTTAAAATTAGAAAGATTCAATATCTGGGTCATATAATGAGGGGCGAGAAGTACGTATTACTTAGATTAATTATGCAATAGTAGATACAAGGGAGGAGAAACCAGGGAAGACGCAAAATATCCTGGCTAAGAAATTTGAGAGAGTGGTTCGGTTGCAGCTCATTAGAATTGTTCAGAAGCGCGGCCAATAAAATTAAAATAGCGATGATGATTTCCAACCTCTGGAAATGAAAGAATATACTCACGAATCAGCAATTCGTCATCATCTTTCAATTTATTACGTGGGACGTGTTGCCCATATTATGTGGGCGTTCCTATTTACACACAAAACTGAGAATGTTTAGTTAAAACAAGACAACGAATGTAAAACAAATGTAAAATCCCCACCGCCACAAACACGAAAGTGTCACTTTCACGATATGCAGCTTAATCGCTACTCTGCGACACACACGAAATTGGTACATACACGATGCATGCATTGCAAATGAACAATATAGACTGACTTTCGTGAAAGTGCATATCTCCTCCCCACAATCTTCTAGCTTTTAATCACATTCGTGGTTAAGGCAAACTATAGGAATTATCGATACATTATTAGTGATGTACTTAGGTGAAAAACGAAAATTTTGCACATTCGTGGGTGTGGCATGGCACCGACGATATAATTTCACTTATATGCATTATATTACAAAATATACAATACCACAATCACGAATATTACTTTTTTCGAAAATTGATGGATATTTCTGTAAATCCCTGATAATATTTCTAAAATATAACTAAAAGTACAAAAAATGTCGCATTAAATACTTAATTTTGGCAACTAATTAAAAGTTTGAAAGTGAGTGTGGCATTGGACCGACAATATATTGGTCATTTTAACACAAAGCATGAAAACAGTGACATTGGCCTTTCTTGAACTCACCCACAGTATTAGAAACAGGCGTCTCTAAACATAAACAACCAAAACTGTTGGCATTTTATAAATATAAATAATATATTTAAGAAAACCTCTTTATAAATTGAATTCTCATTTATCTATTTATTTTTAAAAAAGCTCATCACGAATTGAAGTTTTTTTAACTTTTTGCTCATAATTTGAAATGGAATTATTAACAAGAATTTTACTCTAATAATTGAATAATACAGATTTTCTGGTAATTTTAAAGACCAATCACGTCCTATTACTATTTTCTTATTACTACAATTGTCAAAGACAAAAAGGCCACTAAACCTCTAAAAATCGTAGAAACAAGCTTAGTTTTTCTAAAAGTGTCAATCTTGAAACCCCAAAAGATGCAAAAAAGATTGCCACACCTGTCCCTAAAACCATGTGGGAAAAAATGGATACCATTGATTTACCAGAATATGTAGGTACGCCATAGAAAAAAATGTTTTTATCAAGAAATGTAGCTGAGATCATTTTTAACACAAATGTTAGTTAGCATTCGTCGAAAAAACCGTTTTTTCAGAAGCAACGCTTTAAACGACTTTAATTAACTTTAATAATTTTTAACGACTAAAAGCAATTTTTTAATTAAAATGTGCATCAACTCGACGGTAAAAATACGAAATATTTTGATCAGGGTATCCTATCGATAAAGATCAAAATATATTTTAAAGGTAAATAACTAAATAACTTTGCGTGATTTTTGCCATTTTTTAAAATTTGCATAAGATCAATAAAATTTATCACTTCCATTGACAGGTCACTATAAAATTTTCATTATTAGAGCCCAATCTCTGAAACTTCAAACACGAAATTTCGATTCTAAGTTTTGACAAGAAATATGGCATTTTATGTAACAATAAAACACTGAAAACTTTGTTTTCAAACTTCCACAAAATTTATTTTAAATTCTTATCACTACAGCTGTTTCGGCTGATTGTGTATCAAGCCGAAACAGCTGTAGTGATAAGAATTTAAAATAAATTTTGTGGAAGTTTGAAAACAAAGTTTTCAGTGTTTTATTGTTACATAAAATAAATTTCCATCAAGTAACGGTCGAATCCATCAATATGGCATTTAAATAAAATGTCTAAAAAATGCTGAATTTGAACTTACAGACGATCTAAAATATTTAAAACTGCTTTTTTTAAGTTCACAAGTACGTTTTTAAAAACTACACAACTTCAGCTACAAATTGTAGCTAACGCTGTTTTCTTGGAGGCATTTCTCGTGACGTGAGATAGTTTTTAATGGAAAAGTTTAAATTTAGCGTTTTTAGGCATTTTAAAACTTAAAAATTGCAATTTTGTATTATGCAATTTGAAAAGTAGGCTTTAGCAATGAAAATTATACAGCGCACGGTCAATGGAAGTCAAATATTTTACTGATCTTAAGAGAATCGTAAAAAATATGGCAAAAATGGCCTAAAGTTTATTTATTTAACTGCTTTATAAAAACTGACCTTATGTAAAACTTTTATTCAAAATCTGCACTCTTCACTTATCATACCCATTTTAATTTATGTCAATAGGATATTTTGATTAAAAAATATCGAATTTTTAACGTCGAGTTGACACAAATTTTATTTAAAAAATTCATTTAGCGCTCATAACTGACATTTTAAATCGCTGATAGCTTCAAGCGTTGATTCTGAGAGAACAGTTTATTTTACGCAAAAAGTGCTAATCAACATTTTTGTTCAAAATTATTTCAGATACGTCTTTGACATTTTTTTCCTAGGCATGCATATTTTTCGTAAATAGATGTTTTCCGTTTTTTTTCCTACGTTGGGGGTTTTAAGGAGGAAGATTAAGGGTTGGAGAATCATCCTTTTTGCATCTTTTTTGAGATCCCAAAATTGACATTCTTAATAAGAATTTATTCTTCAGCTTATTCCTTTGATTTTTAAAAGTCAAATCTCTGACAACTGGACTATATTGGAATTAAAAATGTTAATAAAAAGGCATATTTTTATTTTAATTGTAGTTTTTTTTTTAAATATAGAATTTGATGTAAAAATGCCCTATAGAAATTGGTTCTGCCGATTGGGTATACATGGAACCAAATTAGATTTATTAATATTGACGAAACTAAACAAAACATCTTACAATAATTCACAATATATACAGGATGGTCCTTAAGTAATTATACAAAAAGAAACCGTAAATTTTACACTTTAAAATATTACGATTGAAGCCAACTTGCTTTAATAAAATGTTAATTTTAAGAAAGATGGGAGTGAAAGTTGAAATTTAAAATTTTATTTTTTCCTATAACTTTTATGTTTGTAAACATTTGTGTATAAAAAATTACAACTAGAGATTTTTAAATATTAGAATTTATAATTTAATGCATGCTTTGGTATCGCTGATAGAGGGCGCCACGTATGCAACTTATGTGGCATATTTTTCGCTTAACTTTTTTGTTCTTTAAGTTAGGTTTATTTGTATTAAAAACATTAAAGAAACATTAATTTAAAACAAAAAAGATAAAACTAATAACTTCACAAATCAACAGTTTTCGAAATAATCGCATTTTACAAATCAGCTGCATAACTGTGATTTAGCACAATTACTCCAGGCAACGAAGGAAAAATAGACAAAAATATCAAAACTTACCAATTTTGGTATTAAATACCTTTAACTAAAATTAATAGTTTATGTTAAAGAAAAAATAGTATACACTAATATTTTTTTACACACATCAGTAGTATAATACTTAATAAAGGTATATAGGATTTGACTTTTTTATCCTAAACTTTACGAACATTATACAAACATTTTTATATTAAATTTTAAATTTAAAAAAGTATAAGTTTTACAAAGTAAGTATTCCATATGTCCACCACTTAAAGGTGAAAACACACACGGTGTAGGCTATTTAAAACTGAAATTTTGCTGATACTTGAAGATTCCTGAAGGTAAGTCATATACATCATAATACTTGCTTAAGAATCATCATCAAGCGAACCATTACTTTATTTTCTTCATGGGGCGTAATGATTTTCGGTCGGCTTAAGTTGTCACGTTTAGGAAGAAATAAACCAGTTTTGCCTAAATTTCGAAATATTTATAATATTCGAAATATGTTTAAATATTTGATGATTGGGTTGCAGCCTATTTGGGTATCTTCTTAAATATTCTCTTTTCTCTACAGGCTCGGTAAAATATTGCTGACAATAAATAGAAATCGTATTTTTCACATCGATATTTGAAAAATTATGATGCCCCCAAATTTTCTGCTTTTCTGTAATAAATTAAAATAAACTAGATATTATAAAAGTCACTTATTAATCGAAACAAAAAGTATTTTTAGTAAACCAAAGCATTCGCGACATCAGTCTAGTTTGCTAAGATTTCCCGTAATGTATTAAATAAGACTGGGGTTGTCTATGATGATGATGACATCAAAACTGACTTCAAATATAACATTTGGCAGCCGTAACACAGCATTTTGTGGTATTAAGTAATAATTTTAAGCTACTTTTATAAGAATAAACTATTAATTATGCTTATCCCTAGATATTCATTATATGGAGAAAAATAAAATTTTAAATTTCATCTTCAACACCCTGTATTTTTCTTAATATTAGCATTATATTGAATCTACAGTTACTTAGGAACCAAATGTATACGACCCTGTATACGAAGAAACAAAAGCCAAGGAAAGGGAAGCGAACTAACCGCAAAGCACGTAATATCATAGGCATTTCTAAACTGAAATCAAAAACTATGCTATTCAAAAACATTTAAGGTTGCCGAAGAATATCGGCTTGTATTAAAAAAATATGTTTTCCTTGTAATCGGAATTTTCAAAAATTAAAACTGCCGTTGAGGACAACTTGTACGTCGCAAAAAGCGATTACGTGGCGTGATAATAGAAAATTCCACCAAAAGTGAATTTAATGTATCAAAAAACACCTTCCTACGCCTTCTTGCGTGAGAGTTCCCGAAGGGCTTTGGCGAATCCTTAACGCAAGCGTTGCCATAATCACAACAGCCACGGTTGCATAAAGCCTTATGTAATTAATTTCTGAATATTAGTATTCCTTTATGTAATACTCAGAAATTAATTAGGGAGTGACGAAGGAAAGGGATTGCTTTGAGGATAATGGCAATTAAGATTCAGGTTTTACTTTCTGATGGTCTTTTATGTCTCATTTTCAATTTACAGATACGAGAGGATGCTGTTCGAGATAATAATATTAACGGATCTCTAAATACATGATAATTGAAATAACAAAATTTTGATTAAATTTCACATTTATGTTAACTTTATTCAAACTATTGTTAATTGCTCAAATTATCGTTTCTTGTGTTACGGTAATTTCTTACATCATAATATTATAAAAATTAGTTTTATTAAATGCTGATTTTATTTTACATAATTTTGAAATTAAATAAAACTCTACGATTTGTTTGACATACATTATTCCTTTACAACTTCAAAGAAAGGCTGCTTAGTCCATGCTATTTGCGGATGATATCGTTTTAATAAATAGTGACCGATATCAGAATTAAGAATATATCAAAATAATTTTATTTACCGAAGATAACGAAAAAGATAAACTTAAAAAACAAGATGATTATGATATATTTTAAACACTCTTTAACTTTTTCAGGTTTACATTTTCCTTATCATTGATAAATAATGTGTGTGTGTGTGTGTGTGTGGGTAAGTGTGTGTATGTACAGAGGAAGGAAATAGCCTTAGACATAAACAATTAGCCACAGGATTTTATACACATATTGTGTAAATAATATTACTCTGATATTCTTAATTCTGATATCAGTCAATAATATATTTTTATTTCTAAAGAGGCATAATTTTCCAAAATATATATTTTGATCATATCTTTGGCACTATTTCTGATAGGCCACCAAATTAAAAAAAGCGGTCCTCAAATTGTGGCTAAGAGTTTTCTTACTTTTAATAACTTTAGTCTACTCCCGTAGGACTTCCAGTACTTCAGAAACCGCTGCGGGCTCCTTATAGAGGGCTACGCGACGGACGAACCAAATAATCCAGATTAGAAGAGTTCGCCGCAACATAAATTTAGACTTACCACGAGAAACGGAAACTGTGTCGCACTTTGAATTACATTTCGAGAGATGCAAATCGCAAAGTTTCACTCACACGATACGGTCGCAAACCTTTACTTTAGCTTAGTCTGGTTTGCTTTGCTTTGAAGAGATAAATTACCAGGTTTGTTGTGGTGTACTGAAAAGTATTAACTTAAGGTTTGGATTCAAAGTTTTATTACGTGCTGCAATGTTTATTAGTTGTAAGAACATTTCTGCATAACAGAAAGAGCGTATGCAAAAGTGCAATATATTTTGAAATTTATTAAATTTAAAAATATAAGAAGTGTTTTAAATAGGACAGAAGTTGATTACCACTTACTGTTTATACTTAATAACTGAGGATGTTTAGAAAAAACTAATTCATCATAATATGTAAGATACCTCTAATAACCATAACTGTAGCGTTCCCTGATGAAGCATATGAAAATAGGCGAAATATATTGGATAATGTGAAAAGAGTATACTTTGTCTATCAGCTGTTTACCCAATTATATTATATATATATATATATATATATATATATATATATATATATATATATATATACAATTTGAACATTACAAAAAATGGCGTACAAATACATTTTAAAACACTTACAGAATTTAAATCTTTTAAAACACAGACTGATAACTACAAAAGTAGATTATTTCTTGAAATGTATTACATTAATAAAAATAAAAACACTTTAAATTATAAAACGGACACTGGACAGTTAAGTAACATATATTGTAACATATTGAACAAAATTTATAAATATTAAAAATAGCCAACATTCATCTTAATAACAACTAACCTTAATAATTCATCAAATAAATATTATTCTTCTAACTTTTCTTTTATTGTTATTATTTTTACATTTGAAATAATTTTAATTTTTCATCGTATAGCTGTAACGAACGTGCTTAAGACAATTTAATCTTGACATTCAATATTTCAAATACTTCAATGTCAGTTTTTATTTGCGAAATCTTTTAAATTCTGTAAGTGTTTTAAAATTTATTTGTACGCCATTTTTTGTAATGTTCAAATTGTTTTTAGATTACTCCTGAGGAAGCTTTTAAATAAATAGCGAAATATTGAGTAATTTAGAAAAAAGAAAGATTTTTATTATAGACCACTATACCTACCCGATAATTTGAACGTATTTATAAATTATTTTTTGGTCAAAATAATCACTTCTAATATATATTTATATATATATATATATATATATATATATATATATATATATATATATATATATATATATATATATATATATATATATATATATATATATATATATATATATATATATATATATATATATATATATATATATATATATATATATATATATATATATATATATATCTACTTAAATGTACTAATTTCCGACCAAATTAATTGAAATTTAAAAATTAATATAAAATTGAATCATTAGTTTTTGAACGTAAAACTTCTAACATTTATTAGAATTTATTGTGTTTTTTTAATACATTATACGTATCTTTGACGTAACCTATATTTTTTAATTATTAAAAATTATTTGACAAATTTACCAATAACCGACCACTTTTTCCAGTTTTCGATCACTTATGCACCAATATTTGACCACATGAAAAGTACATTTAAAAAAGACCTTTTTATTCTGTAAACATTTACTTAGAGTAAAAATTTACAAAATAATTCATTAAAGAACTATTGTCAATTTTACACTGTACCTATACTATTCTATCGAAGATTATATTTCTTGAGATTTACTTCAAATGTAACAGTTGACTGTTGGCGCTTTGTACCACTTCTGAATTTAAGTCTTTTGTAAGATCATCTGACTCCTTATCATCAGATTCGAAATTTACCTGGGCAATAATTCATTCATTCATTAGTTAATTTTAAGTTGCTGTAATTTCTGAATTTAAGCCTTTGTAAGAGCATCTGACTCCTTATCATCACTTAAAGAGGGCTCTGCAGTAAGCTTAGCATGATTCAAAATATGTTGTTTGACTTAATATAAAGCATCAAAGAGCTCTTTGGCCGACTCACCACCACCCCATCTTTTGCCACTGCTTCGCAACTAACGAACACGTAAAGAAGGGAGTATTGACTCTAGAAACAATAAATGTTCAGTATTAAATTGAGAAATTAAAATGTCTGCTGGTTAAATATGAGTGGCATTTATGAATGAATAGCAATGAAAACAAGAATACAACTTCAAAGCTTATGTGCGATCTGTGTCCGTCGACTATGTATAAAACTGGAAATGTGGTATTTCTTTCCTTTAGGGAAGGCAACAATCTGTTTGTAACATATTTATAAAACCCTTGTGAAGTCATCCATATACTTTTAGATCTGCCTAATGACCAGCTAGGACTTACGTGTCTGCTAATTTCTGCAGGTATCCTTTCATCGGGATAAATGATGCAAGGAGGTGTCATATTTCCACTACCTGTTAATGTTACCATTACCGAAATACACTCCTTATCACTACCTCGAACCTGACACAGATCTGTAAATGTTTTGGGACCAATAACTAAAGAGGTTCCTGGGTTAGTTCGAAAACCCGATTCACCTCCATTGGGAATTCTGGCAGGATCTTTTAGCAGATCGCTATTTCCAGTTTCTTCTATTATGTGAGTTTTCAAGTTCTGATGCCATTCACGAATGGCAATGTTTAGTTACCAAGCCTCTTGCCAAACCAAGAGCTTCAGATTTATGCAGTGATATACTTGAATGTCGCTTAAAAAAAGATCTAGCCACTTTCTTCCAGGTCTTCCTTGAGTAAATGGACTTGGTCGTAGATCTTTTTTATTACCTCTTAAACAGTATTAATTAGTTGTCTTGGTTCAACCAGTATTCCTTTTTTGGCCGTTCCCTTGAACCAATAAACTAGTAGGTTTTCTTCCTGCATAATGGTTGAAAAGGGTTACGCATAAATTAATAGAATATTTTATATAGAAAAACATGTTTAATTAAAAAATAGACCTACTTACATCTGAAGTTAGAATTGTTGGAGGACACTTTCTAGCATCCAAAGATGTTTTTTTCTTTTAATTTGTCGATAAATATCGCATGGGGAATGTTATACTTCCTCTCAGTTTCCCGCATTTTTGCTCCATCACGAACTTTATTAATAGCATTGACCAAATCGTCTTTAGAATAATTTTTTTGGCATGTAAAACAAGTAGTTTGATTACTGTACCAATTTATGACCATCATTTTGCTCCAGTAGCCGACCACTGGTGGGTTATTGGACAGAAATATTAGATTTACGTATAAAAAATAAAGTCCCCTAGTCATACAACTACCCACAGTCTATTTAACAAAACATTTGTGGATACAAACCCAAACCACAAAGCGAAGAGCTGGTCGTCTAATGGAAAAGTTTAACAATGGTGAACCATAAAGCGACCACCATAAATTAATCACTTAGTTACAGATATTTAGAACAATAACAAGTTAACTGTATATATTACACTTTTATAACGAGTAACATGATATTTAAACATTAAATAAGTTAAAAGAAAACATTCGATGTAATTAGATAAAAACTTACCTTCATGTGTATCTAGTTTCACGCTCATAGATCTTATTTGCAGTGATGCCAATACACCAAAATTTTATCTTTTACACATTTCGCATAGCGCAAAGGATACAGGAAACGATATTATCATATCGTTTTCGTTCACGGCCGCCAAAGCAGGTGGCGCCTTTGTAAGCTAACTACTGTTGTAGTGAAGTTTTGGGAGACATTCGTTAGACTTTCCGAGTTTGAATTTGTATCAGCCCAAGTGTCTGATGAGGCTGGGATAGGCCGAAATGATCATAACACTTTATTGATACCGATTCGAGCACAGGAAGTTCAACGAATTTGTCCTTCTAGGCCATATATTTGGCCATTTAATATATATATATATATATATATATATATATATATATATATATATATATATATATATATATATATATATATATATATATATATATATATATATATATTGATACGATTAAGGTTTATAGAAAATAATTTATAAGTTATATACTACATAATATTAGATATAAAAAAATATTTGATTATTTTAAGAAGTTATATACTAGAGAATTTAATAAAAATATATTTATGTGAGGGCATTTTAAGAAATTAGCATATAATAATTGTAAAAAGTTGTATTTTAATATTGTAAATATATATAAGTGAGCCATGTGCATAGGCAACCAAAAATACTCTCGGAGTAATTTGACAGATAGAAATTAATCATAAGGGAATATAAGTGGGGTTATATAATATATTGTTTGAATTGTGTATTTTATTAAATTAGAGTGTTAGTTACTAATTTGAATGTTTATTCTGATCTGAAAAGCCTAAATGTAAACAAAATTATTAATAGAAAAGAATGGAATTCTCTGGATCAGCGGAGATGACCATTGTTTACAGTCGAACATTCTCGATATAATGATTATGGCGGTGGATGGAACAGATATTTTTTCGAGAACATCCATATCGATTAAATAGAACAAAATTGGAACATGATCTCTTACCAGATGGTTCTAGAAATCCAAAAACATATAAATACCCGTGATTTGGATTCAAGATGGCAGTTTTTGGAAGTTTTTAGTCAGAAGTCAAGCAGTTTATTATGAAAGTTAGTTGGAGTCAGTGAATCAGGTACAAATAGTCGAATTGTTTAATATAGTGAGTTAAATGAAGATTAAAAATTATGCATATAATTAATGCACATTTATAATGATACACAAATAATTATTGGAGATTATAAAAGTATATTGGAAGAAATTAAATTATATTATGGTTGGAGATTAATATAAATCAACTTATAATAATTGGATATTGGTATATTGAAAAGAAGAATAAATATAAATGCTGTTTGCTGGTTTGATTGGTGGTATATAAATGCTGGTGAAGAAAAATATATCTTAAATTAGTAGAAGCTGATAATTGGAAAAAGAAATTTCACAAAAACAAGGATAACCGAAGTACGAAGACTTTCAGTGGTGATTAGAATATATATAGTGGAAAACAGTTCATTTAGGCATTCAGTGAAAGAAAGGTACAAAATTTTGTTAATATAATTTAGTTAATATCATAACAATTTCAATTTTGAAGATAGTTTGTTTAAATTTAACATTGTCTATAGAATTTAATTAGTTTTATAAGAACATCAATTTAAAGATAGTTTATTTTAAATTTACATTGGCTAGGTTAGATATATATGTGTGTTTCATAATAGTTATAATAAAGATAATTTTAAAAAGTACTTACAAGCTAATTCTTTGAGAACCGCGATAAAAACCCTATATTATTAAAAATACTCATTGCTCATCATTCAAACAAAAAACACATCATAACAATATATATATATATATATATATATATATATATATATATATATATATATATATATATATATATATATATATATATATATAGATCTAGCGGTTAATGAGAGCTCCGTACTAAAACGGTATTATACTAACTCCAGGCGAATATACACCGTGTATATTATTATCTGGGTAGCGCTTTATGTGGACTCCGACCAAGACGTCGGATTAAGTGGACTCTGTAATAGGTTAAAACACTTTTGGGATCCGTATACATTTCTTTGAGTACCCAACTAAACTTCTCCGATGTTGCCAATAATTTGATTAGTCGTAGATTTTTATATTTTACAGCAGGTACGTTTTGGAACTTCAAATTTATTTAAATATCAATCAATTTAGTCATCGAGAAATTTCACAAATACGTACTTGGTTAATGTAGTTAAATATTTTAATAATTATAATTTATATTACTTGCTTTAATTATAGATAAACTGAAATTAGTGTCTATTATAAACTTTGAATAGGCAAGTGTCCATTTTTATATACTAGAATTTTTTTTAATACATTGGCACTGAAATATTTATTATATTATAAATGTACTTTCCGATGTTTCGATTGCTATAGTGTATGACTTACAATATTTGTTTCATCAAGCAGTAAAATTTAAATTATAATAATTTATAAATCAATCTTAAAATTATAATTTTTTACTGTCTAATTTAAATATTTCGATTTTTTAATGTAGGGAATTCAATATACTACTATACTTTAGATACACATAAACACATAGATATAATATTTCGGTGTCTTATGGTATAATTTTAGCCAACATATCTATTACAATTACATATAATATGTTCGGCCTTATCGTTTTAAATACTTTGTCGCTTGTGCAAGCTATCATTGTTTTCAATGTTAAATCATTGTTTTTTGTATCTTGCGTTGTCAGGCATATAATTTTTAATTTAGAAGTACATGTATGTATAATATTCTTTTTTCTGTCACTTGGTTTAAATATAGTACACTTACATTCTTCTTGCTTATTTATTTTTATTCGTAATACTTATAAAGTATGTAATGCAAAAATCAACAACGGGTACGAAAGATATCAGGTATTAGGGGTAGTATTTGTCAATCGAAATGCCGCTTACGACATATTAAATTAGAGAAAATTTCCCAAAAAATTCTATGACGTCCCCTTAGATAAAAACATCACTTGTTTTATTCACAATCTAGATTGAATTGCTCTCTTCTGTTGATTCGCTTGTATTTGTTTTTCATTTTGTTGATTTTAAGTAAAACATTTTTCGTGTTCTCTTCACTTTGTTGAAGATGTCGCAGACGGGAGAGAGTTTCTTATGAGATCAATATCATTACCATATGCTAGAAGTGCTTGGTACTTTGGGCCATTAATGGATTGCATTTTAAATAGGCGATTTCTATTTTAGTAAGCTGTTCTTTAATTTTTTGAATATTTGAATTGAGAATCTGTATATTATTCGACTGTTTTATAACAGTGTTTCTTGTGTTATAGAATATAGTGCTGTTTATATAGTGCTGTTTAATAATAATAAAGTTCAAGCAACAATTCATATATGCAATAACTTGGTACTGATATCTCTGCTCCCCCATACCAGGTAGCAGTCCCGAAAACATAAAACTGCTACACTCATGCTTCCTATTATCCAACGATTAGCCAGTCCAGGACTATACCCTTATTATGGTACTAATATTGCTGCTGTCCCTTATAAGTGAATAAAATATGCAAGGAAGGTTTTGGCAATTTAATAGGATTTTGTATGTTAGAATATTATTACTCCGAGAAAGTGAAAAATATCTATTTGTTATACGGATTTAATCTATAGATGAAATATTAGAATGCTATTAGCAACAAATAATATGGCAGATAATATGCTGGAATTAGCAGTAGCATGTACTAACAGTGGCCATACCTAGTCCACTGTTAGTACATGCTTTTAGAAAAGAGAAAGCCAACTTATCCAATTTAAAAGCAGACAAAATCAATTCCAAATATGGATCGTAAGCCAATCCCTTATGTAAAGACTCTAAAGTAATAATTAGTGTAACTGTAAGTGAAATATAACTAGATATACAAGTAAAATATGAAATAAAACCAAAATATCGAGGAGAGTCACAAAAAAAATTAATTGACGTTAACAAGCGACAAAGTAGTTCAATTTAGAACAGAAATAAAAAAAGAATGTGTTGGAATATGGAAAAAGGTCATAATGAAATTTGGAGAAATGTGTCAAAAATTATTAAAGAGGGTGTAACTAAAATACTTGAAAAAATCTCAGAAAATTGACTTAAAAATTGGTAAATATAGATAGTCAGACGATGTTTAAGACAATATAAAAGACAAGAGAAGATTATATAAGGAGGGACAAGAAAAAATATCAGAATAAGATTATCAAAAGTATCAAATAGATAAACAGGAAGCAAATGTGCGGTAGCACAATCTAAGGTAGCAGCGCATGAAAAGCTGTACAATGAACTGAGTACTAAGAAAAAAACATATACAAAATTGTTAAAAGTGGAGCAAAGAAAACCAAAGATTTTAATCAGATTAAATGTATACGAGATAAATACATTAAACTATTTATGCAAGGAAAGGATCTAAAAAATAGCTACAAGGAGTTCTTTAACGACCAATTAAACTAAGAGTTTGAGAAAGCATCTATAGAGGCAACAGAGACAGTAATAGCAATGGTGCCGAAAATGACGACCGCGGAAGTAATTCAAGAGCTACATAAGATGAAAAAAGAAAAGGCATAGGTCCTGATGGCATCCCTGGATATATATGATCAGCATTAGATAAATCAGGAACAAGTTGGCTAACAGGACTATTTAATAGAATTTTGAAAGTAAGGCGAATACCGGATGAATGGAGAAGTAGCATTTTAGTACCTGTATACAAAAACAAAGTAGATGTTAAACTCTGTACAAACTATAGAGCCCTAAAACTACTCTGTCACACCATGAAACTGTGGGAGAGAATAATTGATAGTAGGATAGAGGAAGAAACAGAAATATTAGGAAATCAGTTTAAATTCATGCAAGGCATATCAACAACGGATGCAATTTTTATCATAAGGCAAGTAATGGAAAACTAATGTTAGAACAAGTGAGGGTAAGACTGATAAATTTCATTTGAGAATAGTATTGCATCAGGGGTCAGTGCTAATCCCTTATCTCTTCTAATTAGTGTTGGAAAAATTAACGAAAACATGTTAAGGAGATATCCCTTGGTGCCTTATGTATGCTAACGATGTGGTGTTAGTAAGAGATAAGGAGAGATAATTGAATTAATGATTGAGACAATGGAGATGGGCGCTTGAGCAAAAAGGTCTAAAAATAAGGTAAACAAAAACAGAGTATCTAAAGTGTGCATTTAAAAATCAACATTAGATATTGATATTGGATACCATATACTATTTAATCAACGGAAATACTAAGATCACACGGGGAGAATAATATGTGTTATTTCTGGTTTCGTCAAAATTTACGCTGAAATTACTAACAAGAGAGTGCTCTCACTTCCACATGTTGAAATTGATATATAGTACCAACAGATGCTAGTCATATACCATCAGCACTAATAAAATGGAAACTATCAAATTAATGTCAATTTCATTTAATCAAACGTACTAACCTTAAAAATGATCATTTAAGATAACACACCTCAAAAATATTGACAATAAATTAAAAATAGCTTAAGCGTTATAAAAGTAACAGAGCAGCAAAGCTCACAGCATGAGAATAGTGCCTCGTACTTTTATAAAGAAATTTGTTGACAGACAAATATTTATTTTTTTATATACTAGGTTCTAAGAAAAGTGTACTCAAAACGAATAAATATTATCTAACAAGTGTTTTATTCCAGTTTCATATGAAAGCACCAGATCTTAGATATTATAAATTTCGTCATAGGTGCAAATTATAAATGAAAACCAAATGATAGAGCATATAGTGAAATATAAATATCTTAGCCCTCTATTGCCCGACTTTTTTGTAAACTTGTTTGTTTATAAAATGTTTTAATTTGTATATGTGCTCAAATATCCATTTACAACAACTAGTAATTTTTTTAGATTTTTTAAATTTCGTTTGGGGAGAGTTTTGGGAGTGTTTAGCAAAAACTAACGAATTAAGTTATATACTTATTTATTATGTCATTCAAAAAAACAAATATTTGTAGTTAGTTGTAAAACATAAAGCAACTTTACATTTATCGCACATTACTTTAGAAGTATTACAGCATCCTGGTTTTTTGCATCTCTCCTTTTTTTCAGAAATTACTGGCCAGTGGAAGATTTGGTCAAGCCTAACTTCCTTTGGTAGTACAATAGCAGTAGATCCTCTCCTCTGTTTTTTTACAATTTCGTTCTCAATTTCACTGAGCCTGGGACGTCCTTTGTTTTTGATCTGATCATTGCTTGCTAACAGTACGCTACATAAGTGGGACTTAAACTGTAACAAAGGTAACTGGTTTTTCTTTTTAATTTCAAAGTAATCGCAATCACGACGATGCAACAACTAGCTGTTAACAACAGCTAAATCCAGAAGGTGAAAAAATATTTTTAGATACCACTTTTTAGATCTTATGTCTGTTCGGTAAAGAGCAATTAGTGAATCCATAAGATCGACACCTTCAATAAATTTATTATAAAATTGTACTGAATTTGGACAGCATACAATAATTCTTGATTTTTGTTTCTTATCCCACCTCTTGACTAACGAAGTAGGCTTAGAACCAACAAATGTACTAAGCAAATGAACCGGTTTATTATCGTACCACTTTAACGCTGTTTGTCTTATGCCATCTACTGTAGCGTGCTTTTCTTCTACAGTACCTCTGCCCTGTTTCTTCATATTCTTGTCATCAGAAAAATGGCAATAAGGCAATCTGTTTGGAAGAACAGTTCCCAAATATTGCAGTCCACGTTTTTCCATTTCAATCTGCAACTGAATGCCATTGAACCAGTTGTCAAAATATACTTTATAGTATTTGTTTGGTTTGATTATCTCACACAATCTTATTACTACATTACCGCTGGTGTCTACATTAGGCAAATGAAGGGGATCTTTAACAGTTCCTGTATATAATTCCCAGTTATAAACAATACCATTGCTATCACACAAAACAAATGCCTTGTATCCCCATTTTTTGGGTTTGTTCTTCATATATTGTTTTAAAGAATGTGCCTAATGAAATCGTAGGCTTCCACGGCCAGAGTCAGAATTATAGTTTATTCGTCTTCCGGGTTTGGACCGTGTCATTTGTGAGTGACCCAAAAGTGGGTTCATCTCGACGTTTCGCTACAATTGTATGTAGCTTCTTCAGGAGAACAAAAAAGAAACAGAAAAAGAAAACAAAAGACAGGAAGATGGGTAGTTAGCAACGGTAACTCAGTTACTCAACGCAACCAGAGGCGAATACTAACTACCAAGATGGGCAATTGGTCACAGTAACTCAACTACTGAACGCAGCCAGAGGTGAAAACCAAATGCCAGGACAGGGATTCACGTCCAACAGCTCAGAACACTAACACGTCGAGAGGCGGGGAGGATTCACTCCCCAATTGTAGCGAAACGTCGAGATGAACCCACTTTTGGGTCACTCACAAATGACACGGTCCAAACCCGGAAGACGAATAAACTATAAGAATGTGCCTCTTTGAATGGTATCATTTGTTCATCAATACACAATTTTTCACTCATTGGAATACTTTGAAAATTTTAAAATAGACCGTTGATGAATGGTCTAATTTTGTATAACTTATCATTATTGTTGACCATATTTTCGTTATTATTGAAATGCGTTTTAGTTTTTATTTCTTCCCAGCGATTTCTAGATATAGTATCGACTATTTGAGCAATACGTGTTTCCTTCTGCCAAAATGATCTTGTCCTTGGCAAGCCATATATTGACATCAGTAGAACAGATCCAATAAATTGGTTTAATTCTGCTAGTGTCATATTCAATGGTTTATTTATATTCTTTTGCAGTGCATACAAATTACTTTGTTCTACTATGTTTTCCAGCATATTGGTAGATATCATCTTTTTAAAATAATGTAGAGGGGATTCCGGTTCTAATAATTTGCATGTTGGTAAATTACCTTTCCATTCTGGAATTGGAAATACTGTTCGAGAACCACTCTTCCACTGAATGTTTTTTACGATCATTTTTGACCTTTTGAGCACATTTTGTTCAGTGTGTTTTTCAGTTTTATCGGTATCGCCCTCATCTTCATCTTAGTCTAAATCTAAATTGGTATCCTGGTCTAAATTTGCTTCGTACAAATCGTCTTCATTTTCCATTTTATTTGATTCTGGATCGATTAATATCTGGGTACCTGGAAAATTTATTATTACTTTCTTATTATCACTATCAAAGTCAGAGTCTTTGGATTCCTCGGATATTTACTGCTTTTCCCGTAAAACGTTTTTGTATCCATCTTAAAGAAATAATTTAAAATAATATGGTAAAGTGTGGATTCAAAGCAACATACCTGTTTTTTATCACAGTACTGAAACAACACAATAAAATAAACAAATGTCAACGGTAATCAATATCTAAATACTGATATAATGCCTCTGTATGTATTTTTATATAAATTGTACACAATTTATAACAATAAATCACTATCGAAAATACAAACTAATAAGGCAGTCATGTCCATTTGACATACTGTTAAACATTTCCATATAGGTTTCGTCATAGGTTCATAGAGTGTATTAAAATGTATAACCAAATATTGCCTGAAATTAACAGAGGGCATACTAGAGTCGGAAATTGTTTTAAAAAAGTTTTCTGCATCAAAAACTCCTTTGTTACCTTGAGTACACACGGGGCTATAGAGGGTTAAAATAGCTGTATCGAGCGAGGATAAGGTTATTGATGAGGAAAAAAAGACCTATCGCTAAGGAAGTGAGAAAGTAATAGGCAAACGCAAAGAGCACTTTAATTACATTAAATGAAATATGCATTACAATCTATCATGACACACATATCTTGATACACATAAAACAAGACAATTAATAAACACGTTAAGAGAATCTTAAGAAATAATAACCAAAATTTAATTTTTAATACACAAAAGAAATAATGATATACAGAAGATACACAAATTAAAAAAACGTTATCCCCTTATTGTACGCAAGAGAGATACCTCTAGGAAAAATCAAAACGATCGAAAATATATACCAAAACAACACAATAAAAGTAAAAGTAGAAGAAGAACTAACCGACCCTATTGAAGGTGACAATGGAATAAGACAGGAATATTACCTGAGTCCTCTATTATTCAACCTGATTATGGATGAAATAATAAAAAATAAGAACTAAAAAAGGATACCAAATGGAAGAAAAACAAATTAAAATAATTTGCTGTGCAGACGACGCAATACTACTCTTTTAAAGTGAAAATGATTTACAACGTATGCTGTACCAATTTCATATAACCGCCAGAAAATTTAACATGTTAATTTGCCCAAAAGAGACAAAATGCATGGTTACAACAGCAAATTTACTAAGATGTTAATTGGAGCTGGAAGGTCATATAATAGAACAAGTGTTAGAGCTTAAATATCTAGGCATCACATTATCTAGCTACGGAAAGCTCGAAACTAAAGTGGAAGACCCAGTGAATAGAGCAAACAGAGCCACAGGCTGCATAAATGAAACATTATGAAGAAATAAAAATATCGAAACAGAAACGAAAGGCAGAATTTACAAAACAGTCATCAGACCAATAATGATATACGCGGCAGAAACAAGATCTGACACAGAGAGGACAAAAAGGATATGAAACAGCAGAGATGAAAACACTTAGAAAAATTGATGGTAAGACACTATGGGACAGAGCTAGAAGTACAGATATACGACGTCGATGCAAGGTGAAGAACATCAAAAACTGGTTAAGAAATAGAAGAGTAGAATGAAACGATCATATAAGCCGAATGACAACAAATAAAACAATAAAGACGGCAAGAGACGGTTAACCCATAGGAAGACGATCAGTAGGACGACCACGAAAACGATGGAAAGGCAACTTACTGGAGGCACATTGAAAAATAGACAGTTATGTCTATATGAAAAGAAAAAGAAGAAGAAGAAGAAGATACACAGGATAACCATTAAAATAGTTGCAAGAAAAATAAAATAAATCAGTCATATTAATGTAGAATAGCAGAGGACAGAGTATTTGTCATAGCTTTGGACAAGTACCCAATTGAAAAAAGAACACAGGTCGTTCAAAAAAGACGAAACTCTAG
Organism: Diabrotica undecimpunctata; assembly: GCF_040954645.1. Lineage (NCBI taxonomy): Eukaryota > Metazoa > Arthropoda > Insecta > Coleoptera > Chrysomelidae > Diabrotica > Diabrotica undecimpunctata. The sequence continues at coordinate 5,176,215 of NC_092813.1, forward strand.
AAAGAAAATAGCATAGATTTAAAAAAATAAAAGCATAAACATGTCTTTTTCTACTTTTTTAATATTGAAGATACGTAAATAGAACATTGAATTAAAATGTAACCTTTGATATCTGTGATAAACCCATCACCTGAACAGTGGCGCCGATGTATGTAGTTAAGATTGTTTACACTTATTTTACCTGTTTATTTTTTTATTATCTATATATGAGTTGTGACAGATATCACAAACTTATTTATTTTCCACAAAGAGGTTCTTTAGAACCTAAAATTATTACTATACAAATCTGATTCGACATATCTTCAAAAAGTAATACACGGCATGTAAAATTTAAATTTTTAATAAAAAGTAAAAGATTACGCATTACTTATGGGGTTTAAAAAACGAGCCTTTAGGAAGATTGAAGTACTAATAAGACCACCGCAATCGGGCATACCCCGGGTAATGATTAATTAATTAATCGGCTAATTCTTCAGTCACCCCTTTAATATGATTTTGTCAAATTGGTCCTTTTTAGGACTAACTATTCTAATACCATATGTCTATAACTGTTTAGGGTATATCTAAAAATCAAGAAACTTTACTTTATTTAAACTTATCAGACATATAAGCTAAACACGAATCTGACTAATTTCTAGTACAGGAAACACATATGGGGCCTAACCTAGGGTATTTGGTATATAGCTGATCGCTGAAAACCACATTATAGATATAGACATACTATTTCTATCGGAAAAAAAGCAAAGAATAACTCAAAGTAAGAAAGAACAAAACCAGTCAGCTAAGAGAACCTTTTAATGATTTTGAGCTTGGATCCACCATCTACATATTTAATGAAAAATAATACAAATACCGACATTGAGGATCTGAGCACAAAGCTTATTACGAAATCTGGACCAAAAACACTACAATGGCTTATCCAGATGATGAACAACTGTATTCAAATTAGGAGATACCCAAAGTCTAGAGACAAGCCAAAGTTGTTACCTTGCTTAAACCTGGCAAAAACTCCAACGACCACAAAAACTATCAGCCGAAATTTTTAGTTTGTCAGCTATTCAAAGTAATGTACATCACAAATACTAAATCAAAGATGGGTACGAAAAATATCGGGTATCAGTGGTGGTATTTTTCAATCTAAATGCCGCTTACGACACCTTAACTTACAGAATATTTTTTCAAAAACTATATGATATCCCCTTGGATAACAAACTCACTTATATTGTCTGCTTATGCCTAAAGAGAATATTTTTTATATCACTCAATGGTAAGAATAGCAGATGAAGAACGGTCTCGCTTGGGGTAGCATAAAGGCACCTACACTGTATAACATTTACACAAACGAACGATCCATACCGGTAGATACTAGGACTTCTATTATATAGACGATACACCTATTATTGCACAATAAAAATAAACTATGAATCAATTTTCAGCCAAAACCCCTGAAAAGCTCGTGTGTGCTCCTTCAATTTCCCTAACATAGACGCTTTCACAAAACTGAACATCCAATAATGTCATGATTGTTGAACGTAGACTCCCTATAAATTCCTTGAAAATAGTTTGTATCGCACGGGGTCAGTCACAGATTATTGTTTAAAACTAAAAGGTAAATTGAGGACCAGAAATAATATTGTTCGCAAGCTTGTCAGCTAAAAATGAGGTGCACATCCTTCCACCCTTAAAACATAGACGCTTGCACTATATGCATCTGCCGCCGAATATACCTTGTTAGACAAATTAACCATTCTTTGTTTTTGTGCACACTACTACCAATTTTAACACAAAAATATCTATTGTAGCTCTTAACCATATTTATTTTGAGATAACCGTTCATCGAGATATCATATGTAGTACACAAATAAGACCAGAACTAAAATAATAAAAAAGCTTTATAAAAGATATCGCAGAAGATTGGATGAAATAAAATTAGTTTTTATTAATCGGATGCTTACATAAGACGTACAAAGACATACTCACGTAAACAAAATATATTACGAAATTTCTGTAATTAAAAAAAACATCGAGTTCGGCATTGAACTAATAAAATTATATTAAATAAAAGAACAACATTTTTAAAAATGCAGAAAAAATAAAATTTCCTATGCAAGCGAATATTCCATTAAATAATAAGCCCAAATCCTTTTGTATCTATATACCTGTTTTTAAAGAACCAGTTACCTTTTAGTACGTAGTTATACCAGGTAATAAGATATCCTCTGTTACTCAGTGTAATGCGTATTAGATTACACTGTCTACGAACAGTAGATAAAAATAAGGAGCCCATATGAACCGTTCAGGGTATATGCTGAAAATATACGGTATAATCGCACAGTTGCCAAACTCTCAGAGCTTACTTAAACCGATAAACGTATGGTTCAAATATACATTGAAGAAGATCTGTACGACCCCTATAATATATACAAGTGAACTAAACGATATACATTTATGATACAGGGGTATTTAGGGGCTCCAAAAAATTTTTATAAATTATTAAACTCTACATGTTGATGAATCGACAGAACCAATATTATGGAATGGTCAAGTGAGCTCCGTATATCGGTATCCACTTGACCACGGAGCTCAATTGAACCTGAATTTTAACATGGGCGGAGTCCACTTTATGCCGTAGATATATATATATATATATATATATATATATATATATATATATATATATATATATATATATTGATATGATTGGTGTTTAAAGAAAATAATTTATAAGTTATATACTAGATAATTTTAGATATAACAAGTATTTGGTTATTTTAAGAAGTTATATACTAGAGAATTTAATAAAAATATATTTATGTGAGGGCATTTTTAAGAAATTAGCATATAAAAAGTAATTTTTTATTAATTATGATGTTGTAGATATATTTAAGTGAGCCATGTGACTAGGCAACCAGATATACATACTCTGAAGTGACGTTTAAGAATAATTACGAATATAAAGTGGGGTTATAATGATAATATGTTGTTTAAAATGTGTAATTTATTAAATTAAAGTGTTTAATTTATATAAGTTACTGATTTAAATGTATACTCTGATCTGAAAAGCCTAAATGCCAACAAAATTCTCGATAGATAAGTAAGGAATTCTCTAGATCACCGGAGATGGCTTTGTTTGCGAAATGGTTTGTTCCAGAAAATTCAGACATGTAGTTAATAGAACAAATGGAACATGATTGCTTACCAGATGGTTCTGGAACATCCAAAAAGATATAAATACCCGGTGATTTGGATTCAAGGTCAGAAAGTTTAAGTCAAGCAGTCAGAAAGTTTAGTAAGAAATATGAAAGTTAGTTGGAGTCAGTCAATCAGTTACAAATAGTCCAATTGTTTAATATAGTGAGTTAAATGAAGATTAAAAATTATGCATATATTTTAATGCACATTTATAATTATACACAAATAATTATTGAAGATTATAAAAGTATATTAGAAGAATATTGGATGGATATTGGAAGGAATTAAAATTCTATTATGATTGGAGATTAGTATAAATCAACTTATAATAATTGGATATTGGTATATTGAAAAGAAGAATAAATATAAATGCTGTTTGCTGGTTTGCTTGGTGGTTTATAAATGCTGGTGAAGAAAAATATATCTTAAATTGGTAGAAGCTGATAATTGGAAAAAGTAATTTCACAAAAACAAGGATAACCGAAGTACGAAGACATTCAGTGGTGATTAGAATCTATATAGTGGAAAACAGTTCATTTAGGCATTCAGTGAAAGAAAGGTACAAAATTTTGTTAATATAATTTAGTTAGTGTCATAACAGTTTCAATTTTGAAGATAGTTTGTTTAAATTTTACATTGTCTATAGAATTTAATTAGTTTTATAAGAATATCAATTTAAAGATAGTTTATTTTAAATTTACATTGGCTAGGTTAGATATATATATATATGTGTGTTTCATAATAGTTATAATAAAGATAATTTAAAAAAGTACTTACAAACTAATTCTTTGAGAACCGCGATAAAAACCCTATATTATTAAAAATACTCATTGCTCATCATTCACAAACAACACATAATAACAATATATATATATATATATATATATATATATATATATATAATATAATCTGGAAGTTTGACTGGTTTACAGTGATTATTTTTGCAACAATTTGGTTTTCAAGTAAAAAAAAATTTGAAAACAATTTCAAAGAGTAAAAAATCCTTTCAAAAATAAGGGTTTAAAAAATTAATTTAAATGATCTTATTGTCTTTTAAAAAACCTGCAAAATTATTTTTTAGCACTTCATACCTTAAAATCTAACCGAGTTATAAGTAAAAAATCAAATATATTAGGAGATATGAGAACACGTATACTGAAGCATTGTAAGATAACACATAATATGCTATTAAGGCCCAGATATACTTTCACCCAATATTAAAAACTAATAATAAGTGATGTTTTTTAAGTTAAAATAAATGGAATTCATTGATTAATAAAAATATTGTATTGTATTTATACTTCCAAATAAAAAAATACTACAACTATTCGAATTTCGTCGCAAGGGGTGGTTTTAATAAGGGTAAAAATTATGTGGTAAATAATTTAAACAATAAAGAAATATAAATTTAGTATCACTGTTTAATTAAATAACTCCAAATTGCTTGAATTTAAAATTATATACTTTTTGTTTTCACCTCTAAAATATAAAGAGCAACCAACGGTACAAGAGCAATTTTAAAGTAAAGGGTAATTATAACCTAAATACAATTTTCCATGCAAATTAGTGAAGACAAGATATTCAATGACATTGTTTTAATTGTAACTAATCTGGGTGGTGAGATTTAGAGGTAAAAATGATAAATGATCTATGATAAAATCTCAAATTATGTTGATTAACACATTTAGCGCCATGTGCCCACCGGTACAATTTTGTATTTTTAGATAGTATATTACAAAAATAAATGGAATTTTATCCTAATATTAATACAAATAAACGAACAAAGTGAGCAAAACATTAAAAAACCAGCAATGTTAACGTAATACAACAAAAATAATAAAAATTAAACTTTTGGAAATGAGATAGTTGCCAGATGTTTTTGAAAACATTCGAGGCACATTGGCAGGTTACATGTATCGCAATATGTATTTATTTTTTTCGCATTTTTACGAGCATAAGCTGGATTTTGTCGCTGAGACATAGTCTTGTAGCATGCACTGCACCTTTTTCTGGTAACCCTCTTTTGTCCCTCGTATTCTTTCAGGAAATGTTTTATCTTGGAAGTGGAAGGCCTTGATAGAATTGGATTTAAATCTTGATAAACCAAAGCCTCGGTGATATTTTCTTTGAATTCTATTATGCCCATTTTGTTATTATTAATTTTGTTATATAGATGCAGAGCATTTACCATAGCTGTTGCAGTAACAAAATGAAAAGCGAGTCGCTTATACCACTTGACGGTTCTTCTCACGTATGGCGCATAAGATGCCATCTGGTCAGACTGGTCGACAAAAGCTTTTCCTTTGTTGTAATCTACAACTATCGCTGGTTTATTAACTTCTTGTCCTCCTCTGCGAGTTACTGTCACCATAGAGTCGTCATGTTTGGTACTGAGCATAAGAACATCTCTTTTATCTTTTCATTTGCAGACAACTGTTTTATTTTCGTTTTGTTGGGCCACGACTTCACCCTTTCTCAGTTTAGTTTTTACCACATCTGGGGGATTATATTTTCTGTTTGTCCTTAGGGTTCCTACTAAATGTGTTTGCCGTTGAATGAGACTATTAGACAGCGAAACACTAGTGTACCAGTTATCGGTATATAAAGTTCTACCTGTATCCACTGTAAACTGTATACTGTAAAAAGTCCCTCCATCAGTGTCGTGACAATTTTTTCGGCAACTGATACATCGTCTGCTCTTTCTTTGCCTGTGTAGACTTTAAACGACCATGTATAGCCTCCAGAAACACAGAGTTTGAAAACCTTTATCCCATACTTATGCCTTCTATTAGGAATGTACTGTCGGAAATAAATACGTCCTCGAAATGGTACGTTGCTTTCGTCAATACAAACTTCTTCTTCGGGATTATACGATTCTTTGAATTTCTTTTCTAGTAAGTTCAAAAAATTTGAGATTTTGTGAAGCCTGTCTTCTGGATTAATTGGCTGCTCATTATTTGATAGATGAAACATCGAAAGTAACATCTCAAATCTATTGCGGCTCATTATTTTTGGAATTCCATTTTCATAAATTCTTTTTGTGCTCCAGTAATCCCTCAATTTTGGCAAATGCATAAGTCCCATCTATACAACGATACCCAAAAACTTGCGCATCTCTATAGGATCAGTGTCAACCCATTTATTAAGTCTTGGAGTTTGGCTTCCTGCTGGGGCAGCATCATTCGCAGTATTTCTTTGCGCAGCAAATCTATTGCTTTCTTCCACTAACAATGAGATAATCTCATCGTCTATGAAGTGTTCAAAATAAGTTATAGGAGATGCACCACGAAGTTTCTGGATTATATTTTCGTGTACACCGGTGTGGGCAGCAAGAAAATTAAATTTTAATCTGTCTTCTGCCACAAGCTCCCACTTGATCTCGGGTATAATATCGGCCAGAGGAACAACTTCAGCAGCTTCGTCCTCGACATCAGATACAGCTAATGTATCCTCACTTGAATAAGAGCTTCCTTCATATGAGTAATTCCGATCTGCAGTAAAGTCGTCGTCGGAATAGTCCTCTGCTTCAACATCAGACAAATTTTCCAACTCCCGAAGCAATTCTTCTTCTGTAAGACCTCTTCTTGCCATTATTGTTTAAAATCTGCAACAAAAGAAACAATAAAATGCATGACCACTGGTGGACATTTGGTCCCACACTGTAAAATTACATCCTGGGACCACGTGACCACTGGTGGGCATTAAAAAAATCACAAAAAACAAAGTTGGAAAAAGAAAGTATGATTTAAAATATAATAATTATCAGTTACAAAATAGATTTATAGAAAAAAAGGCATTTCATATGTTTGGTCCCAGGGAGTGAATTACCAATTACAGCGTGGCGCTAAATGTGTTAATGTTAAATGACATTTATTCACTTCATTAAAAGATGATTTGAACAAATTACCCACTGTAATTTACAATTATACGATTTTTTTTAATAGAGCTAGTTTTTACCCCTAAAAAATTAAAAATTAACCAACGGCACAAGTCCAAAAGAAAAGTGGAGGATAAGTAGAACTTAAACCCAAAAATTTATGCAATTCGATGATGACACAAAAAATTATACGGTATCGCCTTATTTTACGTTCATTTATTACCCTAATTATTTTATATGTATTTGTAGCGTAATTTAAAAAATACCTTGAAGAAAATTAGTATAAAAATAGGCATATTAGGCTGGAATTTCTATTAATCTATCTAATGTTAACTTTAACTATGATTTTATCTTACTTCCGACAGGATTTTTTCTTTTAAAACTCCATGAATAAATTTTAATGAATTTACTGCATTAAAAGATTGTAAAAGATGTGCTATCATGCAATTTACGTCATGCAATGCTAGTCTGTGCAGTTGACTAAAGAATTCAGTTTGTTCCTAATGAGAATTAAAATAAAAGATATACTGTACTAAAATATTATACTTCACTTCAATATATAACTCACAAAAATACCTATTTGTTCAGAAAAAAAAACAGCCGTTGCGCGAGTCCTTGCATATGTGAAATATCTATAATATTATCTTTAGAAAATATTCACGAAAAGATAGCTTATTAACCCTTTATGTCCCCAATATAAATTTTTAATTTATTTTTACAAAAATTTATTTAAATCTCTCAGAATCGCCAATAACATAACCTATAATACAAAAATTTTGGTTGTTCAAAAGCAGATATTTCAAAGTCAAGGTGAATTTACGGTGAAACCAACGGTTCATACGAAATTGTTAAAACTGTACAGTTTGAAGTACTGCCATCTACTCCTGTGTGGATGGATCTTTTTTAAAGCTGCAAAGTGCACAATGCTGTGAATTTCTATGGTTTGGCATAGTTATGTTGAGCCGAAGTCAACCTCGTCTCGACTGGAACTTGTCTTTTAAACTTAATATAACTTTTTCTACAACTCTTTCTCAAATTCTTAACTACTACAATCTTACACGGCATAGATAGATAGCCTGAGGTCTCTTTTTAGTTTTTGTACTTGGCTTCTTTCTGAACATAAAATGAAATAAATTTCGAGGGAATATTATATAAAATGCCACACAACGCATATGTATCACCTTTTGCTTTTTCTGCTTATTTCTTAATAGGATTTGGGCGTATCTGCTTTATCCACGTATCACATATAATTATTGTAATCACCTCAGAGAGTAGACAAATTAGTTAGCCGTTGCAATATTCTGTGGATTGTTGAAATTACTAAGAAAATAATATATTGCTGTTTTTTTCTTTGTACTTTATGGATATAATATTTCTGTAGTGGCTTCTCCAGTCAAATTGGCCTTTGGTCATTACATGATTTGCAAGAAACTCACGAGGTAGTCCTTTTTCATCTTTGCAATGATCTTTTAAATCCAATCATGAGTGACAAGAAAGGCAAATTATGATTAAAATATAATTTTGACTAACTGTCTTTTCTAGGCGGCAAAGATTTTCTTAGCTTTGTCCATAAAAATATCTCGAATTGTGATATATATCCCGATTGATTGCCACAAATATATTATTTATAGATATATGATTGCCGCAAACTCATTGAGTTTGTAGTAGCAACTGAAAGTTTTCAATAAATCGTTCAGAAGAGGTCTAATCTTAAAAAGTTAATTCTGGTTATGTTTTTTTCTCCACGTTTATGCTCCCCGGTAGATGGAACCTACTTAAAATTTCCAAATATTAGTAGAAAAAAAATTGTCGCAAAAGTACGTAATAGAATGTTTGACGTCTTTGCTGAAATTATCATGTTTTAAGTCTATGAATCACTTTGGGTAGCTGTGTCACTGTTACCCAAGAAATGCGTATTATTGATGATCGCAGTTGTGATGGTTACCACCGTTACTTCCGTGTTACCACCGGCAGTCGACTCGAACGCATTCACTTTTTTATCTGTCCACTTATTTAAATAATTCCATACTCACATTTTTTTAATTGTAAACATCCCAAATTTGTATATTTTATGACAACTGTAATCTGTTATGTAAAGATCAATAAGTAGTTTTTGTTTAACTAAAATTACTAACAAGAAAACTTTAACTTAAGATTTACTCACTAGCAATTCTTAGGCTACGGTTATATTGGACGCGTAGTCTGACGACCAATCAGTCGGACATAAACGGACGACATTGGTAGTGCGACTAGGTGGTCGGATTGCAAGCGTTTAACTGCGACTATGTGTTCAGAAAACATGGCCGAGGATGAAGAATATTTATTAGAAAATAATTTTTTACGTCTTTTGATGTTTGAAAACTCAAGAGTATGGGTAAATGATATATATAGAAATAGAGAAGAAAATGGCGAGTTTCACTTAATATGGAATGATTTGTTACGCCAACCACAGAAGTTTTTAGAATATTTTCGAATGTTACCTGAAACATTTAATTATATTTTGTCTCATATTTCCGAAAGATTGGAAAAACAGTCGAACTATAGAAAGTGTATTCAACCAGCAGAAAAACTGGCATTAACATTAAGGTAAGTCAGTACTTATGAAATTATGTATTAAACTAAATTTATTTTTCATACAAACTTAAAAAAGAAATACTTTTTATGAAGTTAGGATATAAAAACTAAAATAAACTAAAAAAGTCATTACACTACTGAAAATTATGCAAATATTTTCGCACTTCCATTTCGTTTTTAATACTCTCCATTTGGACGTTAATATCCCAAAAGCACATTCCACCATTCTTCTCGCTCTTGAAAGTCTATAATTAAATACTTCTTCTTCTTCCTGTAAATCTCTTTTGGGATATGCTTCATCACCAAGAAGGACATGCGGAAGTACCAAATTGCTTTGTGGAAGTGCTCTATCTTCTGGCAAATTTAACGACTTATTTTCAAGATGTTGATATAGCGAACTATGTGAAAAAACACCTCCATCGCTTTGTTTTCCAAAAGCCCCAATATCAACGCAGATAAATTTGTACTTTTCATCTGCAACTGCTTGAAGTCCTACAGAGAAATATCGTTTATAGTTATCATACATGGATCCTGAATTAGAGGACATCGTATTCGAATATGTTTGCCATCGATACATCCTATACAATTCGGAAAATTCCATTTATTCAAAAAATCATTGGAAAGTGATCGAAACATGTCTTCTGTTGGAAAAGGTATATGCCGTTCATAAAAAGTTTCCCATATGATAGTGCACGTTTCGTAAACAATTAATCTTATAGTTGTGTGAGACATTCTGAATGAGAACGCCAAAGAGCGAAAAGCGAGTCCAGTGGAAAGATATCTAAAACAACAAACAAAATGAATTAATAATTTTAAGACAATAATATTTGATAATTGTTATTATAATTATAGAAATTATAGATAATTGTTTTAGATAATAATTATTGACGCACACACACACACACACACACACTTTGAAGATGAATTTTAACTTATTAATTTTGTTTCAATTCAACGTAATACGTATTTGATTTTTCATTTTCTAAAACATACTATTTACTTCTTGACTTTTAGGTGATGTACTCAAATCGAAATGGCGAGGATTAAGAGATAACTTTAGAAAAGAACTAGCAAAAACAAATAAAGGGCGATCCGGAGATTCCGGTGAAATATTAATAACACCAAATGGCCTTATTTCATAATGATGCTTTTCCTAAAAGACAACATGACCCAAAGAAATGCTACAGGAAATATTCCTCCTCTCAATAACCAAGAAAATTTATATGATGAAAACACTACGCCAGATACAATCTCTGAATCTGATTATGATAGAAATCATAATTCTGAATTAAATTCAGATCCAGAATTAAATAGTGAAATTATTTTCACTACGACACCCAAGGCTGCTAAAATAGCTCATATAGATAAGGAAACGGGTACAAAGGGAAAAAAAGCTAAATCTTCGGTATATGAAAAAATGGTAGCTATAGAAGAAGAAAAACTTAAAGCATACAAAGAAAAGTGTAAGGAAAGGCCAAAGGAAGAAGATAGTGACTTCCATTTCTTCATGAGTCTGATGCCGTACATGAAAAAAATATCCGAAGACCAAAAATTGTCAGTACGAATAAAAATACAAGTTCTTTTGGAAGCCCAGCCACGTGCTCAGTCTGTCTGGACAAGAACTACTACAGTGGATCAAGCAATCGATCAAAGCAGGTATCAAAATAATGCAAATATCTATACATATACTTACTGTTTTCACCCATTTCTTTCGCCAGGGATATCCACATCTTACGAGCCATATCTCGATTGTGATAATCTTTATTAGTTTGGTCCCATAATGACTTCAAATACACCCAAAATTAATTTTTCAAGATCCATTTTCAGACGTACGTTGCCGCAAGAAAAAAACAAACAAGTTTGTATTTTGAAATTAGTCGTCCGTAAACGTGCATAAACTGACGGCTAGTACTTATTCAATATAACCGTTCCTATTTATCTGCCCGTGTTTGTTTCTATCGTCCGACTACGCACGAGTACGTCCGACTCGTTAGTCGTCAGAGTACGCGTCCAATATAACCGTAGCCTTAGACTCTAATAACTTACAAAATATTTTATTCATTCCAAAATAAGCAGCCGACGAGTAAAGACGTATGAACTCAGGCTAGTTGTTATCAGTAAAACGTGTTAGTTTTTTCCTGTTATTGTTTTCATATCAATGGATATCGTTTTTTCGTTATTTGTGTAAATACACAGCGATATTATGACAATTTCACCGAAACAATTTAACGTTAATAGTTCATAACTGCATTGGTAGATTTGACTTTCCAGTGGCGTAACAAAATTTAGGTAACTGTTATTTTTAATCCTTTTATCTACAGTGTTGCACTAGGACGTCTGTTGCATTAATAATAAAAATTTATGTGTAGTGGTTTTGGTATCCACAATCGCTCACTGAAATGACCTCAACTACTACTCAAATGACCTCACAAAATAACACAATCAATAATACCAAGTTCTATGTTGCTGCCACTTTATCGAAACCTCCACCTTCTACGTTTCCTCATAAAACTCAAGCCATTATCTTACATGCCCTTCCTAATGTCGTTATATTTGAGTACATAAAAGCTATAGGAGACATCGTTCATCATCATCATGTAGCACTACAACCCTGGGTGGGTCTTGGCTGACTGTATAACTTTTTTCCAATTTGTTCGGTCTTCCATCAACCTAGGGTCAAATGGAATGTTCGTATTGTTCATGTTCCGGAGATCTGCTTGCATGGTATCTCTCCATCGCATTCTGGGACATCCGAGTGGTCTTTTGCCTGTGGAAATCTCTTCCCATACCAGTTTTACAAGTCTCTCGTTATGCAGTCTGTGCACGTGACCTGCCCATCTTAGTCGCTGTGATTTAATTTCTTGGACAATATCGGCGTCATTGTAGAGTGCTTTTAATTCGATATTGGTTCTAATCTTATACTGGCTTGTGGTGATGTCATGGTGAGGTCCGAAAATTTTTCTAAGTATTTTTCGTTCAAAGACATCGGGTAACAAGACATCGTTACCCCAAAAAATATCATCTTTGCGTCTCGAATCTCAAATAATCGCATTTGTATTTATTTAAACTCTGTTAAACTAATCGACGACCTTCTCAGTGCCCACCAAAGTATTACTATTAACTCAACAGTTGTTCCTATCCGAAGACTTATAACACCTGCTAAGTGTATTCTCATATCAAATGTATCTCCCACGACATCTCACAGCACTATAGAAGAAGTTTTAAAAGATATCGGTTTACAGACAGTCTCTCCTGTGTCATTCGTGAAATGTGGCTCGCTAGGTGATGCATATGCACATATAATGAGCTTCCGAACAGAGTCCATCTCTAAGTCCCTAATGAGGCCCATGTTTTTGAAATATCAAGAGGGTCATTGACGATGTTACTTAGCACTTTATTCTGAAAACAAACGCTGATTATGTCTAGATTGCTTTTGCTGGCGCAATCCCACAGCTGGATGCCATATGTCCATACGGGCTTAAAAATTTGTTTTCACAGAAGAATTTTATTGCAGATTGACATGGTGGAATCCCTTTCAAATAACCAATATAGTTTCTTGTACCTTATGCCGAGCTCTTGTTTCTTGTTTACGTTGGGCTTCCAGTGTAGCTTTGCGTCTATAGTGATACCCAAATATTTGTCTGTATCTGCATAAGGTATCCGGGTATTATTTATGCTATCGGAAGTGTGTCTTTTATTTTTATTTGTAAAGTTATTATGGACGGACATAGTTTCATTCAATTTTATTCTCCAAAATTTAGTCCATTCATTAATTTGATTATTGGAAGTTTGTAGAATTCAAGCTGTATCATTGTGGTCTTTGCCTACGGCCAAGAGAGAAATATCGTGTGAGAAGGATAGAGTGGCATGTGTTAATTTGGGAATATCACCAGAATAAAGCAGATATAGAACTGAGCCCAATACACTGCCCTGTGGTACTTCTGAGTTAATATCTTTTAATTCGAAATAATACTCTTCATGTTTGACTAAGAACTCGATTTCTTCTTCTTCTTCCTCTTTATAAGCAATCATGCTTGTTTATTGGTGGATTAATACCTCCATGGAAGGTAGTTACTCTATCTTTTGCGTGGTCGTCCGATACTTCTTTTGCCGATTTGTGACTTATCTCTTGCTATTTTGACGACACTGGTCTTCCTTATTCTGTTTATGTGGTTATTCCATTCTTTTTTTTTTTAATTTTGTGTCCATTCAGTTATACATTGTACGTTAAATTTTCTTCTAATGTCTTCACTTATCTTTAGATCCCTCAGTATTTCCTGCGATTCTTCTCAGTACTCTTGTCTCTGCTGTTTTCAGTGGTTTTTCTGTTGTGGCTATATCGGGTCTTGTTTTTGAGGTACATGTCGTTATAAGTGTTACACTGGCTTTATAAATTCTTGACTTCATTTCAGTGTTAATGTGTCTGTTTCGCAATATAGTGTTATTACGGCATCCTGCCAGTCTATTTGCTTTTTTTACTTAATCTTTCACTTCTTTGTCCAGGTCTTCATAGCTGGACAGTGTAATTCCAAGATATTTTATTTCCATGACTTGTTTAATACTGATGCCATCAATTTTAATTTTACATCTGGTTGGTTCTTTGCTGAATACTATTGTTTTAGTTTTCTGAGATGAGATTGTCATAATAAATTCTTTTGCTCTTATGTTAAATATGTGGACTAGTCTTTGCAGACTATCTTTATCTTTGGCTATCAATATTGCGTCGTCTTCGAAACAGAGTATTTTTATTTCTTTGATTCCCATTTTGTATCCTCTTCCTTTGTTAACGCTTTTGATTTCATCCATAATAAAATTGAAGATCATAGTGCTCAATGAGTTCTCTTGTCTTATTTCGGTGCCTATTTCTATAGGTTCTGTAAGTCGTTCATCTATTCAGACTTCCATTTTGTTGTTTTGGTAGATATTTTTAATATATTATTATAATATTTAGGGAAACTTCTTTATTATACAGAAGATGGATTACATCTTTGAGTCTTACTCTGTCAAACGCTTTCTTTAAGTCAATCACACACAAAAATTCTGGTCTTCTATTAAAGACTAGATTTTAATATGTAATATTGCAGTATATGCAGTATAACTGTGTATATTGTTTAGGCAAAAGCTTACTTAATTTGCATATAAGTCTCTAATGCCAAAACTTATCAAAAGTCTATGCCTCATCAAGGAGGACAGTGGAGTAGACTTTTCCTTCTAACATTTATTCAATCATGTCCGTTATTCTGTGGACTTAATATTTTAATACTTTTTAAATAAAGAATATTTTTTAAGTAAAACATTCTTCTGTGATCCTTTATGGAATAGATATTTATAATCGAAATTACTTACCAGCCATTTTTTACAGATATTCTATGCACGTCGATTGTAATAACTTTTTAGTAACATTATGTATGATTCTTAGATACACATAACAAATTTTAAATGCTTTAATGTTGATGCATTCAACTGTCATGTTTGAGCACTAAAGAAAATGTATACCTGCACACATAACACATACCTAATATCGGTACCTCAGAGGTAAACTATCGAAACTGCAAATTTCGCTGTTTTCTGATTACATTTTTAATAGGTACATCGCAATGCAAATTTCCTGGGGGTAAAGTATCGTAACTGATACTTTTCATTCTGGTTTAAAACGTAATGTGAAACTATTGTAAACTACTTAAGTACTGCAGTATTAAACTATCGCGAAGGACGTTACGTTTGTTTACCATAAAAATTTGGCCGAGAAGATGGAACTGTTTAGGTGTTCAACTAACGTAATCGCACTTACGATAGCTTACCATTATTCAACTGTTTGATTAAGCAGAGTGTTGTCTAAAAAGAATTTGTGATTTCGAAAATATGAGTGACAAAAGAAGTTGAAGAATATTGAAATTAGCTTTATTGGATATGGAGGTAAGTTGTAAACGATAATTTTTTTTTCTAAAACATTGTAATTTTAGAAATCTTAGAACCTAACCTTACCTAACCTCAAAAATTTACTTTAATTTAGAAGTCTATGTTTATATAATAATTTTTATTATTTAACTCAATATTTCATTCTTAATTTATAATTCTTAAATAATTATTGCTAAACTCATCATATAGCGATGAGATTTATAGTTGCAACTTTATATCATTGGATAATATAGGCCGAATATCTAAATTGCAATTAATTATTATAGTACAGTGGTGATTATCTTTTAATATACAAAAATAATATTCCTATTAGGAATTTGTAAGATTCCTAGATAACATAGACCAAGATATGAGAAATATGGAAATACGTGCTTGGCGGAGGAAGGCGATGGATAGGGACGACTGGAGAAAAATTCTTGGGGAGGCTAGGACCCACACAGGGTTGTAAAGCCAAAATGATGATTAGGAATTTGTCTTTCTTGCTGAGTTCTATAAATAAACAATTTATTGGATATTGAATTACAACTCGTTCTAATTCTCGAGTATTAAGAAATTTACTCTTTTAAGCAAAAATATTTTACTTATGTTTGGTAATGTTTCGCAAATTGCCTGCATAAAAATATTTATATTTTGTTACAAATCATTATAAAATTTGGTTGTAAACTATTCCTTTGAGTTACCTATATGATTACAAGTCATCTCATTTGTGTGATCACTAGACTAAGGCAAATATGCAAATTGCATATTTTGCATATAATGCATAAAAAATGCAAAAATGTCAAATTTTGCATATTTTTATAAAAGTGAGCATAAAGTGCATATAATTTGAAAATTTGGTGTTAACTATATATTTTTATATTCAAACTTACAGATAGCATGAAAATGCAAATATTTAATTTTGTTTTATAATCACTTGGTATTCAAATTCTTGATATAGTAACTAATAAAAGACAGCGGCTTATAGTTTTGTCACGTTTTGTCCTGGAATTAAGGGTTTGTGTTTGCCAGTTTATGTCTCTAGGTAAAAATTTTTATTTTGAAGGTCAGTTTCACTTGGTTTCACTTTTGTTGTAAAATTGGAGGCGTAAACAATGTGTATTTTTAATTGTGAATAATTATTGAGCTTTGAAAATGCCGAAAATAAGCAATGTTTCAACTTAGATAAAACCTTACAAAGAGCTATCTATGGATATGGATAAAGTTTATTGCTCATTATGTGGCAAAACTGTAAGTACATACGTATTATTTTTTATTTTATTTTAAAAATTTACACGGTGGTACAAACAAAGATTTCAAAAATTGGAGATTATGTTTAAGAAAAGTACCAACACAACGCTAGTTCGCAATAAATCGATGTATTTTTTCTTTTTTCAAGCATTTTTTAAACTCCTTGCGATAAAAAATAGGATACGTATTTAAAATTCAAATCATTCAATAGTCTACTGAAAGGTCGCTAACATTTTTTTTTCTAACAATAGCATAGTTTGCTTTAATTTTGCTAAAAAAAAACATATTGTACCGTTATTAAATAAAACGAGCGGTTCGAATTTATACAAATATATTTATTTATAAGTTTACAGTTCGGTAATATCTTAACAACTAAAACTAACTCATAACATCGTTACATATATATACCAAAAGTATTATTCTAGAATAATCCAAAGTAGTCCCACCTCTAATTCGCCTACGTGACCGGTTGTTCTCTCTCGCACTCGATACATCGCGAAAGTTCTCGAAGCGTTTTCGAGATGCAACCGTTACATGGGCCATGCCGAAAGCATGTTCGTAACAATATATATTGGACTTAATTAGGTGCTTTTAATTTATGCTCACAGCATTTTTTCTTTAAATGTAAACAGAAAAGACCAAGAGCCTCTTGTAAATATTTGGGGGTTCTTCTTTCTTGTACATACATTTCTTGACATTTACCAGATTACTACACCGATTTTTATTTGATTTCATTTAAATATTTTAATTGTTATGCAAAAACGGTTCATTTTTAGTTTATTTCTACAATCTTAGATTTTAAAAATGGGTACAACTATAGAATATTTATATTCTTTTTTAGATTTTATCTGAAAAAAAATTTCAAATAGATCAGCATGTCAGAACCGCGAAACATTTAAATAAAAAAGTAAAAACCACATCCGGTGAAAAATATCAACCTTCAGTGTCCAAGTGCTTTCAGTCAAGTTCCAAAAAACAAACCAAACAAGAAATTTTTAACAAAAACTTGTGTCGTGTATTAGTATCTTCTAATATACCGCTTTCAAAATTATCTAATGAAAACTTTAGTTCTTTTTTAAAAAATTATTGCAAACAAAACATTCCCAGTGAACGAACTCTAAAGAGAAATAATGTCAAGTTGTTATACTCCTCAGTTATCCACAACATAAAAGCCGAAATAGGTAATAGTTACTGTTACATATGTGTGGACGAGACCACTAACTCGTCAGGAAGATACATTGTGCACTTTTTGATTAGTGTACTTAGCGATGAAACCTTTCCAAAATCGTATTTAATTTCCTGTAAGCAAGTGGAAAAAACCAACGCTTTAACAATATCACGGTTTCTACAAGAAGCATTAGCAAACTTTTTTCTTCCTGCTGCTGTGCCTAATGATAAATTATTCCTTATTTTATCTGATGCCGCACCATATGTGGTGAAAGCAGGACAAAATTTAAAAATATTTTATCCAAACTTAATACATGTGACTTGTTTAGCGCATGGAATAAACAGAGTTGCGGAGGAAGTAAGAAAATAATTTCCACTAGTTAACAGTTTAATATTGAGCGTCAAAAAGGTATTCCTGAAACCACCTGTAAGAATACAATGTTACAGAGATATGCTTCCTGCTGTTCCACTGCCACCCCATTTTAACACGTTGGGGAATATGGTTGGAAGCAAGCTAATTTCTATGCTGATCATTTTGTTGATTAAAAAAAAAATAATTAACCATTTTACGGATGATAGTTGCCAATCTTTATTGGAAGCTAAGCAAGCCTTTCAAAATAACATCCTCTAACAGCAACTGTCATTCATAAAATCAAATTATAGTTTTGTCCAGAAAACTATAACTCAATTAGAATCCTCAAAATTATCTTTGTTAGAGAGTAGTTTTAATAAAAGAATTTGAGTCTTTGTGTCAAAACGTTAAAGGTACTATAGGAAAGGAAATTTTTCAAAAATTTAAAGTAACCATGGAAAAAAATAGTGGTTACCAGGTTCTTTCTGAAGTAGTTCAAGTACTAGCTGGGACATTTTCCGAACCACTTAATTTAGAACCATCTATTAGAGTAAATTTGAAAAATGCCCCAGTTACATCAGTTGATGTCGAAAGAAGTTTTTCTATTTACAAATATATGTATTCAGATAGAAGCTATAAGTTTTTATTAGAAAATTTTGAACATCATTTAATAATCTATTGTTACCACAATTCAAAATAATATTTATATGTTAAAATAATTGTATATGTTATGTATTTATAATATTTAAGTATTTTGTAAATAAAAAAATATTGTAAATATTTTTTATTACATGCATATTTTCTAGATAAATATGCATATTTTGCATAAAACACTGCATATTTTTGCATAAAATACTGCATATTTATGCGCATATTTCATACTTTTTTATTTGCATATTTGCCTAAGTCTAGTGATCACTGTTTTCATGATAAGCCTGGTATGAAATTATATAAAATTATTTCTAACACATATTTATAATGTTTTTATGCACTGATGGCAAATGAAATAAAATTTGTATTTATTAAAGGAAAATGCATAAATATGTTTTGTTACAGACTGTTAGAGAAGACACAGCATCTAGTGAAAATGAGGACAATGTATTGAATATATTGCCAGAATTGAACAACTCTATGACTGAAGAATCGACTGATATTGGGAGCAATGATTTCATAAATTCGGATGTTAATGATTCAGACCAAGATCCCGATTATGAGATGGATAAAGAATCTGCAGATTCATCTGGTGCAGATGCTGCTTCTCAGGAGCATAACCTGACAAATAATACATCTACCGCATCAAATGTACCATTAAAAAAAAGGGGAAAGAAACGAGTGCGTGATCTTGGTAGTTGGAAGTGCAACATCAGAAAAAAAAATAAGCTAGCAGGAAAAGAATATGTTTCAAAAAAAGGAATATTAATAGCAGCAAAAGCAATAAAGCCACCGTGTCTGCCATCATCCAAAAAAAAGTGAAAGAATTTCCCATGATGATAGGCAGCAAATATTTGACAAGTTTTGGCGTGAAGAAAATTCTGATAATTTCAAACGGAAACTTGTATCCAACAATATTGAAAGAAAACCAGTGTCTTAAAGTTGGTGACAAACCTAAATGCTCCAAGGAGAAATGTAACGTTATCTTATTTTTTTGTTATAAGAGATACTAAAATACCAGTCTTTTCATTTCATTTCAAAAAAAATATTTCTTCTTAAATACACTCTGCATATTAGATATGTTTCTGAGAACCGCTTTAGCAAAGAGAACGGATATAGAAATAGTTGAACCGAATAATAGAGGAAAGAAACCACCACCAAATAAAGTTAATGAAATTGTTTACCAAGGAGTACGGTCACACATAAGCTCATTTCCAACAGTAGAAGTCATTATAGCCGAGAGAGGACAGAAAAGCACTATTTGGGTAATGAGTTAAATATCTCAAAGATGTACTCGATATATAATGATAGATGTATAGCTTAGAACATAAATAAAAGTCGTATTGCGAAAAAATGGTTATACGATAAAATTTTAATTTTTAATATCTATCCTTCAAACAACCGTCCAATGATACATGCGACACATGTTATCATTTTAATATCAAAATTAAAACTACTGAGGACGAAGGCGAAAAACAAGTCATCCAAATACAATACGATGAACATCTTACTGAAGCCAGTCTCCGATATACTCTAAAAAGAACTGATAAGGATATTTCTAAGGAAATTGATTCAAAGAAAATTACCATAATGGTTGACTTACAAAAATGTTTACCAACCCCATTGCTGACAAATACTCAGTCGTTTTATTTGAGAGAATTGTGGACATTAAACCTCACGATATTTAACGCAACAGAAGGAAAAATACATTGTGCAATGTGGGATGGAACAGTTGGGGCCCGTGGAGCCTGTAAAATTTCTTCGTGCATTTTCAGGTGGGCATTAGCTAACTTGAATTTAAATATAAAGGAACTTACGATATGGTCAGATAATTGTGCAGGCCAAAATAGAAACTTCACCATAGTTGCTATGTATATGTGGCTTATTCGCTGTGTCCCAACCTTAAAATATATAAATCACAAATTTTTATTAAAGGGACACACTCATATGGAGGTTGACGGAGTCCATTCTGTAATAGAGAGAGCCAAAAAGAAAATTGATAAAACAAACACCATGATGGTTCCCTGGGACTGGCAGCAATTTGTCAGGCAGTGTAAATTTAAAGATGTAATTGAAGTATACGATATGAGGTTAGAAGATTTTAAAAATTTTAAATCACTGTTCGACAACAATGCTGCTCCTTTAATAAACAGAAAAAAAATCTAATCATAAAGATTTCCTCATTAGTGAAGTTGTTCATCTGCAAGTACGATCGTCAGATCCGGGGACTCTCTTTTACAAGAACTAACTGGCCAACAGATATTCATCCTGTAAGTAAAGTATTACGGCCCATATCTTCTAAAAAGTTTAATGACCTACAGACAAGTTTGCAGTGGATCCCTCCATGTTTTCATCATTTCTACAAGAATATACCACATGGAAATAACATCGCTGAATATCCTGAGGAAAAAGAGCAATAATACTGGTGTGGACGATATTAGTGAGTGTTTATTAAACAATACTTAATACTGAATTTTAGTTTTTATATTTCTTATAAAATAATATAGTTGTTTCAATTCTTACTTATTTTGTATGATATAAACTATGAAACCTGTGAAATATTCAATGGTATATCGTCTTTCCCCATTTATTTTATGCAAACGTATTTGGTAAAAGGTAATTTTTTTAAGGGTAAACTAACGTAAGTGCTCCCATCCCTTAACGGTAAACTGAAATATTATAAGAATATTTTTTTCAGTAGTGGTAGACAATAAAATATTATCTTACTATCAAAATGATTTTAAAGAAGAATAACTAATTCGTCAGTTGCCTCATAAATAGTTAAAAAAACTTAAATCGGCTCTACTGTAAAATTAGCAAAATGTTACATACGATAGTTTACCTCTGAGGTACAGATATAATTGCTCCACTACCGTCGTCAAACTACTACTAGATTTTCAAGCAAGCAAGCAATTTGATTAAACCCAGCCTATAAGACATGTTCACCCCTAAGAATTACGTTCGGGTGTAACAATTCATTGGAGCGAGGTGTGTTAACTCAAGTATATACAGGAGTCACCCCACCGCGCTCCAATGCTCTAGACCATCCCTTTCCCCCCTATAGCACTCTGATGCGCGATAGGGGCACAACTATCAGCCAAATGCTCTTCATGTGGAGGTCCTGGGTAATAGAACCCCAACATGGTTTCCTAACCGATTGCAAAACTCAGGACAGCGCATTGTCGCTATGATCCTGTTATCATGATGTGGCTTATCCGCGAACTAAAATTGCTTACTTGGGCCTCAAGTCTCCGCTCTGAGCCTAGGCTCAGTTCGGCGACTTGGTGCTCAAGGGGTTGGGCCCTACGTGCCCGGGTTTTGGGGTTTTTGTTAATTTTTTTGGTGGCTTACGCCGGTTTTTGTTAGTATTTTTTTTAATTTTTTTGGTGGCCGAAGCCGGTTTTTTGTGTTTTTTATGATTTTTTTTGTAGGTGGCCCTGAAACAAAAAATCAGAATTAGTGTAAAGTCTATACTATAACATTGAAAATATATATATATATAAACAATATAACAATATAGACTTTATCGTCTATAGGCAACTGGGCCCACTCTGTGCTTTGCGATAGTCTTTGGTGTTTTGAGCTACGAACTGTGTTCTGTGTGCGTTGTTGTTATTTTTGAGGTGTTTTCTCTCTGGTGTTTTTGTTTTCTCTCTAGTGTTTTATTTTTTCTCTCTGGTATTATTTTCTCTCTAGTATTTTATTTATTTTATTCTACTATTTGTTGTTTTGGTCTTTTGTGCTTTTATCTGTGGAAAGCGTCGTACCTCATCATCTCTCTAAGTATGTGATTGAGGTGGTTCTCTATGTCTGCAAACTTTGTCCTGGCTTTTTCTTTCATCGTGTCTGTCACTCTGATTTGTTGCAATTCTCTGAAGAGGAATCTTTCTGCAACGTATCTTGGTACGTTGACTGCTTCTCTAAGGCTGTTGTTGTGAGCCGCTTGTATTTTCTTTTTTGATGTTTTGCATACATGTCCCCAGGCGAGGGATGCATATGTCAGTATGGGCAGTATTATGCTGTTTATTAGTCTTATCTTTGTTTTTAGTCTGAGTTTACTTTTCCTCCCTGCTAGTCCTCTTACAGAAGCTCTTGCCATGTTTGCCTTTTGTACTGTGGCTTCTACGTGTTTGTTGAATGTTAGTCCTTTATCCATAATTACTCCGAGGTATTTGGCTTCGCTTTTCCACTCAATGGGATTGTCTTGCACAGTTACCTGTTCTTCTGGTTGCTGATGCCGCTTTTTGAAAAGTACAGCCTGTGTCTTATCGGAGTTTATTGCTATTTTCCATTTTAAACTCCATTCTTCTATGTCGTCTAGTGCTGTTTGGAGGTTATTCACCGCAGTGTCTATGTTTCTATGTTTGGCCGCTATCGCTGTGTCGTCGGCATATAGGCTTAATAGTGTACCTGGTGGTCTAGGTATGTCTGCTGTGTATATTGAGTACAGTAGGGGTGACAGTACCACTCCCTGTGGCACTCCAGCCTCCGGGTTCCCGAGTTCGGATAGGACTTGTCCTATCCGGACTCTGAAACGTCGGTTGCTCAAGTACGACGAGATCAGCCTTGTCATTGCTCCACTGTACCCGTATCTTCTCATTTTGTATATTAGTCCTTTATGCCAGACTCTGTCGAATGCTTTGCTTACGTCAAGGAAGGCTGCTCCTGTGTATTGTTTATCGTTGAATCCAGCTGCTATGTACTCTGTTAGTCTGAGCACTTGTAGCTCACTGGAGTGTTCTGATCTGAAGCCGAATTGGGCTTCAGGTATTATTTCTAATCTATCTGTTTCCGCTTGTAATCTGCTGAGTATGATTCTCTCTACAACCTTACTGATTGCAGGTAGTAAGCTTATTGGCCTGTAATTTTGCGGGAATGTGCTGTCTTTTCCGGGCTTTGGTAACATTATGACATGGGCCTCTTTCCATCTGTTCGGGAATTTCTTGAATCTTAGCATTGCATTAATGATGTTAGTTAAGTATACTATAGCTCTCGCTGGTAGGTATTTTAGTGCCCTATTAGTGATTTGGTCAGGTCCGGGTGCTTTTTTCGGCGAGCTGTTTTTGATCAGTTCGTTTATCTCCTCTGGTGTTGTATGAGGGATAATTTCGTTTGGATTATCAGGTCTTTCTCTTTGTCTTTCGACTTCTTCTATGAAGTCGATGTCTTCGTCTGGGTGGTAATTTAATGTACACTCTCTCTCGAGAGTACTCCTCATTACCTCTGCTTTTTCCTCTATGGTGTATACGATTCCATTTTCCCCGTGTAGTGGGGGGATTGGTTTTCTGTCGGTTCTCAAAATCCTCTGGAGTCTCCAGAGGTTTTGCATGTGTGGTCCTTGTTCTTCCATATCTCTTATGTGATTATCCCAGCTTTCACTACGGTGTTGTTGTAGTGCTGTTTTGACCTCTCTGTTTAGTCTGTTTGATCTGTTTTTGTCTGCCTGATTCCTTGTCCTTCTTGCTGTTTGCTTTGCTCTGTTCTTTTCCCTTATCAAGTCTTTTATTGCTTGTGGTATATCCTTAAATCTTCCAGAATGCATTTCTACTTCCTCTTCTGTGGTGCTGTTTCTGAGCGCTTGTTGGATGATGTTTTCCAACTCTAGGACTTTGTCTTCTATTTCTCGTGGGGTTTCTATCACTGGAACTATATTTATTCCAGTGCTCACGAGTCTCTTAAAGTTTGTCCATTTTGTTTTCTTTTTAATTCTTCTGATTGAGCTTTCTTCCTCCCACGTACCTAGTTCTAATAGGATGGGATTGTGGTCGGTTGTGCCTTCGTTTAATGTTTGTAATTCTGTTTGTAGTCCTAGGTTTTTTGCTACTACTATATCTATGTGTGTGGGAAGTCCGTTTCCTGGATAGTGAGTAGGGTCTGTTGGGCCCATTGCCATAATGTCTTCATTATTTTCGATGTAGGTATTTAATAGTCTTCCATTTCTGTTCGTAGCTCTGTCGTTCCAATTAGGGGATCTTGCGTTTAGGTCTCCTATTATTATTGAGGGTTCGTTATTTAAGAACGTGTTCAGGTCGTCGTCGATCAGTAGATCTTGTGGTCTCACGTAGGCGGAGGTAATGTTGACTTCTCCTTGCCTCATTTGTATTTATACTGTTGTTGCTTGCATAGTATTTAGTTGCGGTGTTATTATTCTGATGTGCTCTATGCCTTTTTTCACTAAGATTGCTGTGCCACCTGATCTTGCTGTGTTGTCGTTCCTATATATGTCGTATCCTGGGAATTTTATACTTATGTTGTTTGTAAGTTTTGTTTCTTGTATTGCTACGACATCCATTTCGTATCTATTGACCAGTTCGTCCAGTATATTCTGGTTGGTCCTTATGCCTCCTGGATTCCAGGAGCCTATCCTCAAGTATCCCCTATTTGCTTGCACTAGTTCAGTGCTAGCTTTATATCTGCTATCGCCTCGTTGACTACTCTAGTTAGTAACTCTTTCACAGAGTTAACTAGGCCGTCTTGGTGTTGTCTTGAGATAAGGATGGTGTTTTCCTTATCTTGTGTTTTTGTTGTTGCTGCCTGGGCGTATGATGGGCCGCCGGGAGTGATTTGTGGCCTTCTTTGCGCCGTTGCGTTCTGTCTTTGTTGGGGCTGTTGTTGACGTCCCCATGTAGGGCATCTTGGGCATCCCCTGAAATTTGCTGGGTGCTGTCCTTGGCAATTTGCACATTTTGCCTTTTGATCTTTGGGCAATTGGCAGCTTTTGCTGGAGTGTTCCTCTCCGCATTTTACGCAGCGGGGTGCTTTAAAGCACGCTCTCTGCGCGTGATGGTAGCCCTGGCAGTTGAAGCACTGTGTGGGCCCTGTTGCTTTGCGTAAGTCCTCTATTTTAGTTTTCATGTGCATCAGGTTAGTGATGCCTTTTAGCTTTTCGGTGTCCTCCCTCTCCACCGTCATGACAAACATTGGTAAGTGTCTTCTATCGCTTTTTCTTGAAGTCATGTTCTTAATCGACACGACTTCTATATCATACTCATCTCTGATGGCCTCGAACATCTCAGTCGTGTTCGTAGTTGGAGGTAACCCTCTCAAAACCATCCTTGGTTTGATATCTTCTTCTAATGGGAATGCAATCCATTGAATTGGATTTTCCTCATTGAATTTCTCAATGATCTTCACCATTTTGCGATAGTCCTCGGGGTTCTTTGCTTGGATAAGTGTTTCTCTTCCACTTCTCGACAGCTTGTTCGCTGTGATGATTTGTTGTTTTTGTGCAATACTTAGTATTGCACCTGTATATCTCACACTCTGTAATTTGATTACAGGTGGTTTTGCCCAAGTTTTCTTGGGAGCAACTTCAATGTCCATCTGTGACGGAGACGGAGGACGCCGATCGGCTTTAGCTTCACCTTCCTGATGTTGTTTCGGAGGGGTGAGGGGTGGGAAATCTTCTTTTCTTCCTTTTGTTGTTTTTTCTTCTTTTTGTGAATTTTTTGGGATTGTTCCCGTGGCTTCGGCTTGAGTATTCTTTGGAATGGCTCCTGTGGTTTTTTGCTTCTTTTTGCCCTGAGTTTTAGGGTTTTCTTCCGGTTTTGCCTGATTTTTCAGGTTGTCTTCTTGTTTGTTTTTCTGTGCCTGGTTTGCCAGGTTTTCCTCGGGATTTTTTGAGTTCAGTTGGTTGAACTTCTTGTCCATGTGCTCGATGATGGACTTTTGAGAGGCTACCATTGTGTCTTGGAGCTCTTGTATCTTTTTCCTTAAAGACGCTATTTCAGCATCTTTTTCTTTTAGTAGTGTCCTTAATGCATGTAGTTCAGACTTGTCGTCCTTGCTACTTCTCTGTCTGGTCCTTTTTTGCGTTAGCCTTTTTGGCGTATCGTCTTCGGTAGTTTGTGGTTCTTCGCGGTTTCCCTCCGCTCTGTCTTTTGTCCTCTTCTTCTTGTTTTTGGGACGTTTGAATTCCCCTTCGTTTTCTTGTTTTTCGTCTTCTATCGGTAGTTCCTTGAATATTTCGTAATTTGCAGTGTCATCATCCATGGGGGGTAGTGCGTCGTAGATGTTACAGTGGAGTTTCCTCTCACTGTAACCATATGGGGTGGGACTGGGGGGTGCCTTTCTGTCAGGCGGGGATCGAGAGCGATCCATTTTGGGGGACGGATATCTGAATGTGGATGAGGGCTTTTTTGTCATCCGTCTGGCCCGTTGCCAGCACGGTTTCTGGGTGCCACCCAGTGACCTCTTTCGCGGTTGTTCACGCTTTAGGCAGAACTAAAGCGGGGATCCTCTTGAGTTTCTCAATTCTCTGACCCTGGGGCCGTGTCTGCCAGATATAGAGTTCTAAACAACTATATCCCACAGTGTCATCCCAACGGAGGCACAGAGAATATCCCGACGGGCAAGCCCGTATGCTTTTTCACTTTCCTACGCCTCAATTTTGGCCTCCGTGAAGATCTGATTTAAAAAACAAATCTCCCCGGCTAACCTAGTTGTGACGTAGGATTTTGCCTCTCTTTTTCAGGCCTAGGCGCTGTTTACGCCAAGTTTCCGCTACCGTGCTTACATACACGGCACGAACTGATAAGTTCGGCTCGGACTTGGTCGCTGCAGCTCCTCGGCGGTGTCGCTAGTCGCTCTTCGGCACGTCTGCTGTGTTCGACTGCTGGAGTCGAACCACTAACTAGTCCACTAGATTTTCTCATGCGGCGGGTCTTTTTTATATCGTTGCCTATCTTCCATGTCTTCTGGTGCACATAATGGAAGTGTAACTCAGCAGTGGGAGTGCGTGTGTATGAAGCGTTGGCGCAACGGTGGCTATAGCTGGCGATGCACATCGTTATAAAATGTATCTTGACTTAATTCAGTATATACTTAACAAAGTATATATTGAATTATTAGGGAAAAAATTTAATTTTTAAGAGAACCAATATATTTATTTATCATTGCAAAATGTATGCTACAATATATATATATATATATATATATATATATATATATATATATATGTTACTGTGAAAGTCCAAAATAAGTGTGTGTCGATATTCTCCGGTGACCGTCGGTACATATCAAATGCCTTTGCGAAAGACCGAATATTTATAAATTTTGTTATGCTTTCGGAATATCACCGGTGTATGTCGACAAATGTAAATAAATTTCGGCGAATGTCGGAAATAAGCGATTGTACGGTTTATGGCGGGCGTGTTTTATTTTTTGTTCCCTCCGGTCAGTCTTACGCAAGGTTTGGAAGTGCGTGCTGTGTTAATTTTATATTAGTCATTATATTATTAGTGATCAATGGCTAGTGCAGTAAATCGTGATCTGTATATATACTTAGGGATTCTACAGTATTCACTGCCTTCCCTCGCTCAACCGTTTCCATCTCTCTCTGTTGTTCCATTCTCCATCGTTTAGTCCTCTCTTATTCATGGCGTCGTCTACTTCGTTCCTCCAGGATTTTCGGGGTCGTCCTCTTTTCCTCCTTCCTATGGGGCTCCATTCGGTTATTCTCTTTATCCATCTTCTGTCGCTAGTTCTTCTTACATGTCCATACCGTCTTTTTTGTTCTATATATGTTAGTATGTCTGTTTCTATTGATGTTCTTTTCTTTATTTCGTCATTACTTCTCCTATCCATTCTTGTTACTCTGCAGCATCTTCGCAGGCATTCCATCTCTGTTGCTACTATCTTTCTGCTGTTTTTCTTGTTTATGATCCAATTTTCAGCCCCATATGTCCTAATACTTCGCACTAATGTTTTATAAATCTGCGTTTTTGTCTTCATATTTAGGTGTCTATCCCACCATACTGAGTTAAGTTGTCGGATTGCTGTTCTTGTTTGTCCTAATCTTTGTGTAATTTCTTCCTCTGTTGTTGCCTTTTTCGTGATTATAAACCCCAGGTATTTGAATTTATCCTTTCCTTTGATTGTTACGTTGTCATCAATCTGTAGATCTTCTATGTCTTCTTCACTTGTAGATAGGTACTCTGTTTTCGCGAGGTTAATATCTAGGCCAGCCTTGGTATATTCTTCTTGTAGTTTCTTCATCATGTAGCTGAGGTCGTCTTGGTCTTGTGCAATCACTACTTGATCGTCTGCAAAACTTAATGTATATAGGTATTCGTTCCGTACCGGTACTCCCATGCCTTCGCATTTTCTTTTCCATGTTGTGAAGGCTTTCTCTAAGTATATTTTGAATAGGGTTGGAGATGTGGAACAACCCTGCAGGAGCCCTTTTGTTGTGGTGAAGTCTCCTATGATTCTTGTTCCCATTTTAATGGACACTTTATTTTCTTTATACAGAGCTTTTGTAGCTTCTATGAGTTCCGTCTGTATTTCTAATTTGTACATTGCCTCCCATAGTTCTGACCTTGGTACAGAGTCATACGCCTTTCTCAGGTCCACAAATGCCAAGTGTATATCTCTATTTTTTGCTTTTTTTTCCAACAGTTGTTCCAGTGTGTATATGCGGTCTATGCATAATCTTCCTGCCGTGAAGCCTGCCTGATCCTCTCCGATTTTGCCTTTTATCGCTTGCTCTATCTTTTCTCGCAGTATCTTCCCATATAATCTTCTGTTCATGTTCTGTATAATCGTAATCTGTTTTTTTCAAAACTTCTGTTCTATTCTGTATAATCGTGATCTGTTTTTTTCAAAAATTACATGCCCTAATTGAAAGTAAACGAAAAAACAATTATTTCTAAAGAAGATACTCTAAAATAGTGTTGGAAGTGAATTCTGCTAAAAATACGTTTAAATCGTTTTAACCAATCGCTATTTGCGTTGTTGTTTTAAATAATCTTATGTTTACTAAAACAATTTCCCCAAATAAAAAACATACTCAACTAAGTTCAGTAACGTCACCGTGAATGTTAGAAAATATGATATTTAACCAATAATTTGAACATCCGTCAAACGACTTGGTGAATGTTGACATTCACTGATGTATCCCGACATTTACTAGATTTCGGGCTTTCACAGTAACATATAAAATTTTTTATACTATACTATTGTATATACTAGGAAAAATTAAAGGTGTCTCATCGACAAATTGAAAAACTAACAGCAGCAATCTTAAATGTCAAAAGTAAATTCTTACCGTTGTCATTTTTAATGTGTATGCTCCGCCAATGTAAATAAGTGAAAAGTAAGATAGTTCCATAAAATTTGCCCTCGTAAAAATATAAATTATATTGTTATAGTATAGTTAGACAAGTTCATTGGATAGTTTGAAACATTGGTAAACTTATCAACATTTTGCTAATACGTCCTTGGAAAGAATGGGAATGAGAGAAATAGTTTATTCGTTCCACATTCTATATGTGCATAGGCGTGGTGTGATCTATTTCTTGGGACTATATTTATTAAATAGACTTTATTTTTATATTTAGAACAGTTTTAAGGTTAGTAATGTAAATTTAAGGTAAGTTTATTCTTTTTATAATATTAACTCGTTAACGACCAATACAATAAACAAAGAGAAATTTGACATTTAATTTATTAGATTGAATTAAAAACACATAAATTAAGACTGCTTTATAACCAAAAATATATTTGTGTCTTATTATCAAAAAAAGCAATATAATTTTTAATAAAAGAATATCTTAAATGTAAATTAAATTTTAGGGTGAAAATTTTCGAAATATTCGGAGTGCAGATAAACACTTTACATAAAGAAATAGTATTACTTTTGCACATCCGAGATTTTTCCACTAGTATCGTTTTTTTTTTTGTAATCTGACCAACGTTGTCGAATCTAGTTTCATCTGGTAAAGCAAATTTAATTTGACGTCCTCGCACTAAGTCTAACACTGATGTAGCGGTTTCTTCACTATTTCCTTCTCTTGTATGTTATATGTACCTGCAATATTCGGTTTTATTCCTTTTTCACAAATAATACTAACTATCATCAATGTTTTCTACATCGAAAACTTCATCGGATTCCGACGGTACATAAACCACATCTAGTGACTAAGCATTTTTAGTCTTTTTCTAACAAAACCCATTAACTCTTTAGTAGCTAGTGCCTTCATTTCATATTTCGAGAATTTACTAAAATAAACAAAAAAAATGCACCACTTTATACACGCATTCACATGATATTAGATTAGCTTACCTCATTTCAATTTATATGGAAAATAAACACAAGGAATCTTTTAAATCAAGTTAAAAAAAATACAAATACCTATAACATTTACAGCATACAGCAATTCTATATATAGAGAATAAAGTGTAATGTATGTCATACATACGGCGTTCATAGATTTCGAAAAGGCTTTCGACAGTGTCGAACATTGGGCAGTGAAAAGTTCTTTGATTAACAGTAGAATTGACCACAGATATACGGAACTAATAGCCAATATATATATAAGGAAGCCAAAACAACAATTAAAGTATATGAAGGAACAAAATCAATACAAATAAATAGAGGCGTGAGACAGGGTGACACAATATCACCGAAACTTTTCAATCAGGCTCTGGAAGATATTTTTAAAAGATTAGAATGGGGAAAAAAAAGGTATAAAAATTTGTGGACAACTCTTGAACCATCTGAGGTACGCTGATGACATTGCATTGATAACCGATAAAAAAGAAGAATTATTTGAAATGATGAAAGAACTGGACATATAAGCTGGAAAGATAGGCCTTAATATGAATTACAGCAAGACCGAAATCATAACAAATAGAGATGAAAACATCAAAATGAGGATCGAACAAGATGAAATAGAACAAGTTCAGGATTATATATATCTGGGTCAAACTATAAAACTTAACAAAGAAAACCAAACAGCAGAGATAAAAAGACGAGTTAGACTGGCATGGGCGGCATTTGGCAAACTAAGCTACATTCTTAAAAACAAAAGATATCCTCAGCATCTTAAGACCAAAGTATACAATCAATGCGTACTCCCTGTCCTCACTTATGGTTCCCAAACGTAGACATTTACAAAAGCAAACATTGACAAAATCATAAAAATCCAAAGAGCAATGCAAAGACAAATTTTGCACATAAGACTAATGGATAAAAAGAGAAACGAGTGGATAAGAGAGAAAACAAAAGTGATGGATGTTAGACAAGAAGTTGCTAAATTGAAATGAAGATTTGACTGGCATAATATAAGACAAAAAGAAGAACGATGGAACAAAATTCTTATAAGTTGGATATCTTGGGAATATAAACGAAGCAGAGGAAGGCCACAAATGAGATGGGCAGATGATATCAAGAAGCACGTGGGCTCTAGATGGATGACTGTGGCCACAGACAGAGAAGAATGGAAAAGGATTGGGAAGGCCTATGTCCAAAGATGGACCGAAGAAGGCTAATTAGATTAGGTAGATAGAAAGTGAAATAAAGAGATCGTATGTTAAAATTTTAGATTGTTTAGTCTAATGAAAAAATAAGTATTTTGCAGAGTTTTCTGTTTTTTGAAGTCCTGTACTAGGCACTATCTAATATCAATAAAATTTTACTTTATGTTGTTAGACAACTATAAGATACCTGTTAAAACAGACATGATAATTTAATAATTATATCGGTCTTATATTTAATTTTTATGCAATTACTTATGCATTTAAATTAACCATTAAAATATTATTTCGGTACGCCTCTGCAAAGTTGATAAGTTTAATATGATTTCGTCACTTTAAGTGCGATGTTGCCAATTAATCACCCTCAATTAAAGATTGGTTTAGTATAGTCTAATTATTCACGTCTTTTACATTCCCTACATCTTTGAATATTGGTCTTTGAATTTGATATTTCGTATATAAGTTAACTGCAGTTACATTTTTAATAAATACAAAATATTTTAGTACGGCACATTACCGAAATCTATTTTGGTCTCATAAAATCCATTTTATTTAGAACAAACGTTTTTATTGCGTTTTTTATCTTTAATTAGTGGTAAGGAGAGGTAATAAAACCCAAGATAATAGAAAAAAACCTAATAGAATACCGGAATGACGTGTGTAGTTACGGCTTTTATCTTGAATGATTACAGCTTTTTTATCAGGATATTAAGAAGGCTAGGAATATAAATAATGTCAGATATTAGTCTCTTAAGTACTAAGGGAATTTTATATTTGGTTAGTTAGTTTATATTTCACTTATATTATAAACTTGTTTAACTAACTAATAATATAAATAGTTTTGATAAAGTGAAGACTGGGAGTTGTTAGACAACAACTAATAAAACTAAATTTAAGTACTCAACTATTCCTTTATTTTTAATTATGTTAGTCTTGCTACCTTTTACTTTTTTTAATATCAAACTTTTTATTTTTTCATCAATCTACAATTTCTCAAACAACCCTTAATAATTTTATTATTAGTGAAAAACCCTAGTGAAAAATAAAACTCAATTTATTATAAGATAACAAATTAAAAAAAACAAAAAACCAAACAGGAATAAAGCAGTAGCAAAAAGCTTCGTGTGCCTCTGCAGTCTTATGCTAGACCTTCTTTTTCTATACATACATGTAAGGTGAATCGCTCTAGAAAGTACATTTGGAGTAACAGGTCTGCTGTCTAGGTCTAGGCAGCGTCTAAACCCTTGTGACCTGAATGCTTGAATGGATAGCTATATATTTTAAAAGTGAAGTTTTTTTAGTCTTTATTTAGTTAAGCATCTGTGCAAAACTTAATAGCAACAGCAAGTTCTGCCGAAGCTACCCTACTGTACATAAACTACGCCTGTAGGACCACGATTAACGTCACAATTGCCGACTCTGCGGTTAGAGTCACTTTTTAGTCATTCTATTTATATGTTTATTTGTGAACTTTGAAGACACCTATTTCCCAGCTCTCAAATAGATCATCTTTTCCTCTCTGACTTATTACCGTGTTGATTTTATTCCCACTAGTTAAAAATATACGTTGTCGTGGACACCAAAGCGCTCGTTACTTGAACTATAACTAAGGCTATAATATTCCTATAATTCACCAGCTGTATGGATTCTCACTTAAGCAATATTTTCTCCTTCATCATGCATCGCTTAGGCACAATGATAGGACCCTTAATCTAGCGGGGACACATGAGGGGAATCCAATTTAACCTACGCCATATTTGTTCTCCCATTTTCACTAATTTATTACCACCCTTATAATTTTTCCTCAACAAACCAGTCTTAAGGGGAGCGATTCCGCTGGCTTAAGGTTCAAGCTAGCAGAATTAAAAAAAATTGCCTATGGCTATGTTTTCACCCATTTTTCACTAATTTATTACCACCCTAATAATTTTTCACCACCAAACGTACCTCTAATGGGTGCAATTCCGCTAGCTTAACATTCACGCTTGCAGAATTTAAAAAAAAAAGTATTTATGATATACCACAGTGTTCTGCTAGGTTTTTACGAAATTGTTACCATCCTAGTAATTTTTCGCCCCTCAACTGCCCCTTATGGGAAATCGATAATTCTATTAGGTTAAAATTTAAGGTAAAAACATCTTTTACAATTTCACTATCCCCTACTTATAACTAAAATAAAAAAAAAACGGGTGTGGCAGTCCAGTGGGACAGTAACATTTCAGAATGCTTTTTAATTTGGGTAGTTGATAAAAAAATTACTAAGTTAAGATTATCAAGCTAGCGGAAACGTTTCAAAATATATTGGTTTATGGATGGAAAATTATCAGAGTGATCAAGTGTTTAGTAAAAACTTAACAGAATACTTTTCATCATAATCACTGGCATTACAGCTCGTTATGAGTCAAAGCCTTCTTCAGAACAATCTTCCATTCGCCCCTGTGTCTGGCAACTCTTCTTAATGCTTTAACTTCGATGGATTTTAGATCATCTTCTCTGTTATCTTGATACCTAAGTTTTGGTCTTCCTCTGGCTCGTTTTCCCACTGGTCCTCTTCGGTCGAAATTTTTTCTGATCATTGCATCTTCATCTCGCCTAATGGCATATCGTATCCATCGAAGGCGTGCTAATTTAATACATTTTACAATGTCAGGTTCCCCAAAACTTCTGCATAACTCAAAGTTGTAGCGCCTGCGCCACAAACCCTGTTCTTGGACTCCTCCATATATTTTCCTTAGAATTTTTCACTCGAAACTTTTAAGCAATTCTGGGTCGTTCTGAATAAGTGGCCACGTTTCTGACTTGTATGTTAGCATTAGCCTTATTAGTGTTTTATATATGGTAACTTTAATTTTTCTGAGTAGTTTTGGGGCCATCTGTTTCCTCAAGCCATAATAGCACTTATTGGCAAGCACTATTCTTCTTTTAATCTGTTCGCTGACATTATTGTCTTTGGTCGGCAGCGAGCCCAGGTAGACGAAGGTGTCCACACCTTCCAGTTCCAGATCATCAATTAATAGTCTAGGTATCTGATTTCCTGATCGAGTACAATACATATACTTGGTTTTCTGTGCGTTTATTTTTAATTCAATTCTCAGTGCAGACGCTCGTAGTGATCGAAATGCTTTGATCAGAGGTTCGGTGGACCTAGCAGTAATGTCTATGTCATCTGCATATTCGACCACTTGTACAGATTTTTTAACAGAACACTTTTATTCCAGTTATAAGTACAGGACAGTGAAATTGTAAAAGGCAATTTTTTTACTTTACAAGTTTAACCTAACAGAATTATTGACTTCCCATATGGGGCAGTTAAGGGGTAAATAATTACTAGAGTGGCAATACATTCCTAAAAACCTAGCACAAGACTGTGATAAAATTTTTAGGTATTTTCAGTTGATGGACGACTGATTTAAAAAAATGTTTTTCTCTGTCCATGAAAATCTTTTTAGACTACTTACTGGATTTATCCCATGGCGTGTAGACGCTGCAGCAACTGAGTTGTTATCTGCCCATTTAATGATAATTATGCCATCCTTGTTTAGTATTGAACTATAGCGACCTCTCATAGTTTGTGTTAAAAGATATTTCTTTTGGGGTAATATGCATGATTTGGGTGTGTGGTTTTCCCGAATTGTTCCTGTTTCACCGTATCCCAGTTGGTTAAAATAAAATAGAATAATAAAACCCGCAAATAGGTTGTCAAAATAAAAAGTACCATATTCACCATTGGATCTATTTTTTTTTCCAAATTCTATTTCAAATGTCGTGTTTCCTAGGGTTTTTAACTTAGTGTAGATTAAAATTTAGTAAATACCCTGATAAAGTATTTAGATTTCACATCTTGTAGCCAAACCTAATTGGGTTTACCCGAATAAACTATTGACAGGGATGTCGCCCGAAATATTTTATCATGGATTCGTCAAAATCCAAGTTTTGTTCTGGAATCCAGTTCTCTAAATAAATTGTTTTAACTTATTCATCAACGGCCTCAATTTCCACTTAATAATAAATAAAAATAAAAATAAAATAAAAATAAAAACGTTTATTGCCATTCTAAGATATTTACATGTCAAAACTTAAGATATTTTAGCCTTCTTTCTTCCTCGACGTCCCGCTCGTGCACCGCCAGCGCTTGAAGATTTCTCCTTTCGGTTCCTGGGTTTTCCTGGGTGGTGTCCTCGTCTGCTTCTGTAGGTACTTAAATCGGCAAACGTACCTACTTCCCTGCACGCCTGGTTAGACCCTGATCAGGTGGTCGATCAGTCTATGGGTAGATCTGTGTATCCTCTGGATCCTGTTCTTCTCGAGGATATCCCTGGTCTTTCGTAGTCTTCGAGTGGCCTGGTTGAAGAACCACCTGGTTCTGTTCTCGGCCACTTCCCTTAGTGGCGTGTATCCTAACCTGTTCTTGATCGTCGCGTTTGTAACTCTATCCTCCCATGCTGCTCCGTCGATGATTCGGTAGCATGAGTTCTCAGTTGCTTCCAACTTTTTCCAGTGTGATTCCGCAATGGAGCTCCACACTGGTATAGCATACAGAATCACCGACCTAACATATGCTTGGTAGAGTTGTATTTTCTTCGCCTTCGAGAGTGGACTGGACCTAAAAATGAAAGGAAGTATTAGTTTTTTAGCTGCATTAGCTTTTACCTTAGTTTTTTGTGTATGCACCCGGAAGTTGAGTTTTCTGTCGAGGTGGACTCCTAGGTATTTGACCGTCTCTGTTTCCTGAATTCTGTTGTCTCCTACTGTGATCTGGTTCCGTAGTTGTCGTCTATACTGGCCGAAAATGATGAACTGCGTTTTTTCGGCGTTAATCTTGATTTTCC
The DNA here is from genome assembly GCF_040954645.1 of Diabrotica undecimpunctata. NCBI lineage: Eukaryota > Metazoa > Arthropoda > Insecta > Coleoptera > Chrysomelidae > Diabrotica > Diabrotica undecimpunctata. Next base: position 5,213,260 of record NC_092813.1, read on the forward strand.
ATTTTTCGGTGTAGTCCGTAATTTTTCCAGGTGGTTCTCCATGTCATCTATGATTCTTCTTTCGTCTTTTCCGGATGCATACACTGCTGTGTCGTCTGCATTCAGGGCTGTAGAAGTCCTTGGATCTGTAGGGAGGTCTGAAACAAAAATGTTATATAAAATGGGTGATAAGATGCTGCCCTGAGGCATTCCTTCCTGGATTTCTTGAATCGTCGACATCTTTTGGTCAGCTGAAACTTGGAATGTTCTATTAGATAGATACATGTCGCAGATGTTGATGAGGTAGTGTGGAAGTCTAGCCTTGTCCATCTTGTAGATTAGTGCTTTCTTCCAAACCGTGTCGTATGCTTTCTCTATGTCCAGTATGGCTAATCCTGTCTTCTGTTTCCTGTTGAATTTTATCTTCGTGTCGCTGATGATCCTTGCTAATTGGAGTTCGCAGTTTCTTCCTTTTCTGAAACCAAACTGGTCTTCTTGGATGACTCCTCTTCTTTCTGTATGCTTCACCAGTCTCTTGTAGATGATTTTTTCTAAGATTTTTCCCATCGTTTCCAGGAGTGATATGGGCCTGTAGCTTTCCGGTCTTCTTCCATCTTTCCTTGGTTTCAGAAGAGGTATAATCTTGGCGTGTTTCCAGTTGTTTGGAAAATGTCCTTTTTCCAGGCAGTATTTGAAGATATAGTACAGCTGTACTATGATTTTCTTCGGAAGTTCCTTGAGGGTGATGTTGTGGATTCCTTCTTGTCCTGGTGCTCTGCTTCCTTTCAGTTTCCTGATGATTTTTGCAACTTCACTTGGGCTGATATGGTCTTCCTCGTCTATTTGGAACTCGTTCCTTCTTCTGATCCTGTTGTATTCTTGCTCGACTTTCCTCTTTGTTCTTGCATCCGACATATCCTGGTTTTGTCTGTGTGTGGCTGCCATCTTCCTTAATATTGCATCAACTTTTCCTTGGGTGTCGTAGTGTGTTCCCTCGTTGTCCATGATTTGTGGCATCTTTTGTTTTCCTCTTCTTCTTGCCTTCAGCATTTTCCAAACGTTTCCATGGTTTTCTTCAGCTCTTCTGATGTTGTTGTGCCAATGGTTTTCAGTAAGACTTCTCAGTCTTACTCTTATTTCTTCGGATAGGATGTCTCCGTAGTCCTTGAATTCCTGTCTTCTGGTTCTTTGGAATGCTCGTCTGGCCTTGTTTCTATCCTTGACGATGTCCTGTAGCTCTGTTGGGATGATCAGTCCTCTGTTGTTCGTCATTGATTTTGGGATGTTGGCTTCCATTGCTCGTTGGATTCTTCTTGTGATTTCTTCGATCTTTTCTTCTACTTCTTCTGTTGATTGGAATTCTCTCTTCATTTCCATTTGGTTTAGCTGTCTTCTGTAGTTAGGCCAGTTAGCATCTTTCCATCTCCATCTTTCTACTGGTTCTATCCTTGGCAAGTCGACTCTCGATGTCATCCTTCCTATTACTGGCTTGTGGTCCGAACTGCATTCGAAGTATGTTCTGACGTCTTCCATTATTACATCCTTGGTGATGAACAGGTCCAGTGTTGAATTGTTGTGTCCTCTTATTGGATTGATCCTTGTTGGTTCGTCTGGAGCGAATAACATCCTATCTCTGTCCTCGCAGTATCTTAGTAGAGTTGTTCCTGGTGCTGTGTCCGTCATACATCTCCATGCTGTGTGTTTGGCGTTGAAATCTCCTGCTACGACTACGGTTGGTGCAGAGTTGAGTAAGGCATCCAGTTCTTCTATGGCTAGTTCTTCCGAGTGCTTCCTGTAAATTGAAAAGATATTAGCTATACCTACTTTAATTCCAACACTTTCGAAATGGTGTGTGTCCATCAAAACCTGGTTCCATTCTATGTTGTTCTTAACATAGATGGCTACTCCTCTGTCGTTTGGTTCGTCTCTTCTTCCGAATCCATCGTAGTTTGTAATCCTTGGAAGTTGGGAGTCCGTCATGTATCTTGTTTCAGACAGGCATATGACATCTGGGTTATGCCTTACGACTGTCTCTCGAAGTTCGCTGATCCTTAGCCTCAGTGATGCTATGTTGAACTGGAGTATCTTCAGGTGTTTATGGTTCATTGTAGATCTCTTCGTATTTCATGAAAATCATTGCTTTTTCTGCAAATGATTTTGCCTGTAGTAACTCTCTCTTCATATCTTGAAGAATTTCCATCATTTTCTGTACATTAACTATTTCGTTAATTTCAGCCCAGGTGCTCTTGACTCCATCATTCCTTGGTGTTTGTTGCTCTCCTTTGCTAGCTTGTGCATATGATACACTGCTAGGGGTTTTCCTGAAAGTTGAAGGGTGTGGCGCTGGTGGAGCCGTTTTCTGCGGTTGGTTCCTCGCTCTTCTCGCTGCTTGCCTGTCTAGGTACTCAATGTGCTTGCTGCACATTGGATAGTTGGAAGTGTGTGCCTCCTGGCAGTTACAGCACTTCACTTTGTTTACCTGACCTTTTGGGAGAGGGCAGTGTCTCGCCTGATGTCCGCTAGCGCATTTCATGCACCTAGGTTGCTTGAAACAGTTTCTGGCAGAGTGTCCAAACTCCTGGCAGTTGAAACACTGCGTTGCCCTGGATGGTTTAGAGTAAGCGTCCCATCTTACTCTTATGTTTTGCACTCCGTTGATCCTTTTTATCTCCTTCAGATCCTGTTGTTTGTCCACTTGGAGCAGATAGGAGCTGCTTTGTGCTCCTGGCTTCCTGGTTTTCAATTCGGTGACTTTTCCAATGATTCCTTGTTCACGGAGGTCAGCTTCGACTTCGTCGAGGTCCAATCCTGGGGCGGCTTTCATGACGATTTTCTTCGTTACTTCCGATTTCTTCGTAAATGTATGGAAGGCTGTTGAGGTTGAGATGAAATCCTGCTTGAGTTTTTCATAATCTTCATTGGTTTTTAGGTACACCCTTGTACCTGCTTTTCCAGAAGGTGAAATTTGGAAGTTATTGTGTCCTAATAACGTCGTTATTTCCTTGATGAAGGTTGCATAGCTCCCAATTTGTCCTGCTATGACCAGAGGGGGCACTCTTTCTTTCCTGGTTGTCGTCGCTGAAGATGTTTCTTCGGTGTTGATTGTAGATAATACTTGGTAACGGTTCTGAGTTGTAACCGTTCCACTGCTTGTTGATGGTCGCTGTCTTGCTCCTGCTAAGTTTTCATTCGAATTTCTTCTCTGGCATTTCACTGCCTGGAATGGTTCTTCTTCCATGATCTCTACGTTGTTTGAAGCCATCGTGGTTGTGGATTCTTCTACTGATGTTGTTTCTTGTTCTATTTCGTTATCCTGTAGCTGTTCCTGGGCGGGTCCACCTCTCCTTGAGGTGGGCCTGAATTTTTTGTTCTTGAATAACTTCCTGTGAAGTGGGAATTCCCGTCTGATTGGACTGGATGCTGAAATTAAATCTGTAATTTTATTTTATTAGTAAAAACAGTTTTATCGTCTTTATTAGTCTTGAAAAAGACTAAATCAGAGATATCCTGATTCTTTCTTACATGTGTAAATTCGGACAACGTTAAACCGTTCAGTTTACCGCCGACCGGTTTGGGTTGGGGTAGCTGTTTTGTTGCCGAGAGGGGGCGTTTGGGCCTGTAGGACCCATCGCCGGCTCTGCGGACTTCTTCCTGTCCTCGGAATTAGACCGGGTGTTGACCATCTTTGCTTGTCACTGATAAAATGGTTTAATACTTCTACTGGTATAAAATAACGGTTACCGTGACAAGTATCTGTTATAGGTAACAGTTCCAAGGAGCAGTTACAAAATATCAGATCAAAAATAGAAAACAGAACAGGTAAAATAGTCTAAGTATTCCTTGACTTACGGAAGGAATAACTTAGTAAACAAGAAAAATAAAATGGTATAAAAGTACAATGCAAAGAAAATGTTTCTAAGTGTTTCTTGACTTACGGAAGAAACAACTTAGAATGAAAAGTAAAATACACAAGATAAAAGAATAGAAAAATGCAGAAATATTCCTAAGTGTTTCTTGTCTTACGGAAGAAACAACTTAGGACAGAAATACAGATAAATGAAATATGTAAATATGAAACAAGGTATGGAAATATTTCTAATTGTTCTTGACTTACGGAAGAAACAACTTAGAGTGAAAATAAACAAGAGAATCAAATATGGAAAAATAAGAATACAAATACTTATAAGTGTTTCTTGACTTACGGAAGAAACGACTTACAAATACGAAAAATCAAATACAGAAAATATGTGGAAATATTGCTAAGTGTTTCTTGACTTACGGAAGAAACAACTTAGCATAAAATAGAAAATGAAAGAGACAAATGTATTAAGTATTTTCTTAACTTAAGGAAGAAAATATCTTAAATAAAATATCGGAAATAATAATGCAACAATGATTATGAAAATATTTCTAAGTGTTCTTTTGACTTACCGGAAAAGAATGGCTTAGACGCACAATTAAAATAACAAGTCAAATATTCAGAGAAATATTTCTAAGAGTTCTTTGACTTACCGGAAAGAACTACTTAGACAAAGTACAAATCAAAATATAAAATAGAAAAAGGAAGATAAATATTTCTAAGTGTTCTTAACTTACGGAAGAACAACTTAGACACAAAATACAAGAAAAATAAACAATCAAAATAATCAAATAAAATATCAAACAATCAGTACATGAACAAATATAGATCAATGTATTATTCTAACCTGAAAAGGTCTGAATATACAATAATGCTAAAATAAAAAGGTATACAGAAAATCAGAAATAAAACAATAACTTAGTTGGAACAATAATAGCACCGACTAGGTCTACAGTAGAAGAGGCAAGCTCGACTGACCGATGAGAGAAAATCTACCTGCTTTTATGTAAAACAAATCCTTTGTTTTACGTAGCGAAAGTGGAATTTCCCTGCATCAAATCAATTAGAAATTTGGATTTGGCCAACCTTGGAATTCCCAAGTATTTTAACCGATATCCAAATTCCTTGATGCGTCGAGGACATCCCCCCTCCTCTGAAAGACCTAACGGTGCTAAGAAAATTTATTAAAACAATAGAAAAATACAATTTAAGAATAAAAAAAAATACCATAAAAAAATTTTTACCCTAAAAGAATATAATGTAAAAGACTTAAGATAAAAAAAAAACTAAGATATTGTACTTAAGATATTTGAACTTAATTGTATATGGTCCAGTAGGCCCAGGTGGTCCAGGTGGTCCAGGTGTGCCGGGTGGCTCGTCTGCTTCCGTCAGGGCTACTTTATTCACCCTGAGGAGGTCCTACGACGTCGTGAAGATATAAGGCTACTCAATTCACCTTGATATCTTCACGTGTCGTAATGGGACCTTATCCTTGTTCATCTTTGGCGGTCGGCTGCGCTGTGGTTCCTTCATCCCATCCGTCCGGAGGGGCCAGGGTCCTATGGTCAGCATCGTCGACCATCGTGAACTCTTGGAGGAGATTCTCTTCAATCTCGCTCCTGGGTACGTCTTCGGAGGTTTGCTGCTCGCGTCTCCGAAGTCGTTTCTTTCTCTTGTGTGTCCGGTGACTTCTCCGGATTTCCTCTCGGAGTGGTATGTCGACCGGACCGTCGAGGATGGGGTCGGTGTCTTCCTCCTCGTCGCCGTGCTCCAATGTCTCTATCAGTAGAAGGCATTCGGCGTCTGCCATGTCATCTGCTGTCAGGCTAGGTTCTTCCTCCTCGTCGACGTCCTCCATCGTCTCTAGTAATGGAACGCCGTAGGCTTCTTCTTCTTCTTCGGGTGTGCCTGTACTGATGTTCGCTGTTTCAGTTTCTTCATTGGTCTGCTGACGTGGACGGTTGTCTAATACTTCATTGTCCTCTTGGGTTGACTGCTCTACTTGTTGGGATATGGTTTGATGGAATTCCAGCTGTTGTGGTTTGGCTTGCCTTTCTGCTGGGGTCGCCCAGTAAATGGTAATTCGGCAGGCAGTACCAGCGTGTAGACATTTTCGGGGTATGTCTACATTGGCCTCTTCCTGCTCCAACCAAGTGTTCTTTTGACTTACCGGAAAAGAATGGCTTAGACGCACAATTAAAATAACAAGTCAAATATTCAGAGAAATATTTCTAAGAGTTCTTTGACTTACCGGAAAGAACTACTTAGACAAAGTACAAATCAAAATATAAAATAGAAAAAGCAAGATAAATATTTCTAAGTGTTCTTAACTTACGGAAGAACAACTTAGACACAAAATACAAGAAAAATAAACAATCAAAATAATCAAATAAAATATCAAACAATCAGTACATGAACAAATATAGATCAATGTATTATTCTAACCTGAAAAGGTCTGAATATACAATAATGCTAAAATAAAAAGGTATACAGAAAATCAGAAATAAAACAATAACTTAGTTGGAACAATAATAGCACCGACTAGGTCTACAGTAGAAGAGGCAAGCTCGACTGACCGATGAGAGAAAATCTACCTGCTTTTATGTAAAACAAATCCTTTGTTTTACGTAGCGAAAGTGGAATTTCCCTGCATCAAATCAATTAGAAATTTGGATTTGGCCAACCTTGGAATTCCCAAGTATTTTAACCGATATCCAAATTCCTTGATGCGTCGAGGACAGTTTGACGTCAGTCGTTCGGACCTAAGCCAAGAAGCAGGAAAATAGACTGTGATACTATAGTCAACCTTGCAGTTGCGAGTCTCACCGTCTACTTTTCCACTTAATTAGATTTTTAGGCCATTTTATTAGATTTGTCAGGTTTGTTGTTATCTGCACAGTGCAGCTATCTTAGAATTTGACGAAATCTATCTCGACACATAGCTTGACTTACCATTTGTTTGAACGTTGAAAGCAACATTTCATTTCATCCAGCGTGATGATAGGATTTAAGTCATTTAAGAACATTGCACATTTATTTGATTCATCAACAATGAACTGAATTATGTCATAATCCAAAAAAATTTTAAAAACTTTAACAGGTAATAAGCTTTTGAATCGTGCATCATTTTTTTTTAAATTGTCTTGCATGAAGAGCTAAATCACCATTTATCCAAGTTTAAACTGTTTTTGTTCTGTATAAAATCGTACTTTAACAGGTTTTTTTAGCTGTTGCCTCTTAAGATTGTCAAAAATACCTCCACTATTCTTTTTACCTGAATCTTCATTAGTGAGAATATTTAATTCTGGAAGCTCTATATATTATCATGAATATTAATCTCATCATCATAAACAATCTTCAAGGCCTCTTCTAACGTAAAACCTCGCCTGGAACAAATAAACAGTAAATTAACGTCAGCATCCATAACTCGCTAGCGTTACCATATGGCAACGCTCTACAAAATATTTCTAATTATGAAGCTGGTATATTTAAATATTAAAAAAACCTAACATAGATCGAAAGTGATCTATTAGCTATCATATGTTATCAATATTTTGACAATTATGCTTAAAATAAAATATTTCCAACACTTACTCTAAAAGAAAGTCCACTGGTTGAGAGTCCATTTTATACCACAAACTTTAGCGCACTACTTTAATCAAGAGTAATTTTGTTTTGAAGAATCCAGTTAAACCACCGCTTGCACTAATATTCGGCAGTAAAATGACGCAACCATTATACTGAATTTCCAACAAGTCTCAACAATATGAACATAAATAGATCTAGGACCAACTGTTGCCATATGGTAATGCTAGACGTTCATGGGTTAAACTAACACATACATTATTTTATTAAAATATTTTTAAGCAATCTTTAGTACCGTAAACTCTCCTTTACGACAGGAAAGTGTAAACTATAAAACAATAATTCTACAATGTTACAATTTTCCGACTATTTTTACTACTTACTTCTGTTTTTATTTAGATATTTATTTATAGCTAAAATACAACGAAAGTAATGAAAACGCTGAAGAGATCAATGACAATAACCAAAGTGAAACTAATTTAACTGAAAGTGAAGATATTATTGATAATGCCAGCAATGGACAGTAAAGCAAATTTACATATTTTCATCAACAGAAATTTTTTTTCTATAACAAGCAAGGAACATAACTATTTTGTTTTACAGAACGACTGCAAAACTCATTCATTATTTTAAGTAGTGACATCTGAGGATGTAACTGAACTTGTGGTAAACAAAAACGTTCAAATGTTTTTATAAAATAATACTGCAAGAAGAAGTGGTAGGTATGAAGAATGAAAAAAATACAAATATCCAAGAAATGAAAAGATTCTTAAATCTTTGGATATGGACCATCTGGGTGAACAGTGATTTTGTATTTCACTGAAAAACTGTGATCAAGTGTCAATGTACTAATATCTGGGTTTTCTTACGAGAAACTTAATTTTTTTTGTAATTCAAAAAATCACCCTCAAAATGTAAAACATTTATAAAAAGTGTGAATAAAGTCGAGTCCCACTTCTTCCAATTCCAATTTAAATCAAATTCAATCGAAATTTTCTTTATTGCAGATGCTCAGTCTCCGAAGACTAATGCAGGGGGACGCCAAACACCCCAAAGCGCCCTTAGGAAACAATTTCAGGCCACCGCAACCGTTGCATCATCGACCAGTACGGACAAATATTGACTTCAATGTTAAACACCGTAGTGATGTAAGTATTTACACTCTGGGCAAACAGTAATAAGCCTTGGGAATCTTGTCGCTATTCGGTGTAGAGTTTACTTTGTTAAGAAGTAATAGCAGTATTTTAGGTGACATAAGGGCGAAACGTTTTGGATAAAAAAATTAAAATGAAATTTTACGGATGTTGTTGCTATAATTTATTTCTAATTGCTAGATCTTAATTTTTACTGATTAAGATTTCGTAATCTCCTAATTTCAATATGACAGTCTTAAAGTGGCACATAGTTTTTTTTAATAAATAACAATAAAGCAGATAACATTACTTTTACGAATATTTTTTTATTTATTGCAAAATTATAGTAACAAATTATTTTTTGTGAATTTGTACAAATATTATTTATTTTTGTGTTTTAGCTAGAAACAATTTAGTCTATATTAAATTTAAATAATAAAGAAGAGTAACAAGTATATTATAATAAGTAAAATAGTTATGATTCAAAACGTCGACACCATTTTTTTTTAATATGAATTTGTATACTTTTTAATATACGAAGAAACAGTTTGAATTTTAATTTGAATTTCAACTTTAATTACCAAATTTTATTATTATGTGATTGTCAAATGTCTAATGTCTAAGTGTTGGTCTTTCTTAAGTTATTTTCTTGTGGCACCTTCATGCAATTTACTCTTTTTATTTTATTGGAAATACACCACAACTTAATTTTAAAATAAGTTTATTTTACGTTTCGATTTCTACTTCTGAAATCCCTTTCAACTAAACTTATGTTAAATTAAAATTGTGGATTACTCCCAACATAAATAGTTAATCTAAATGTAACCATTAAACGACCCATCAGAAACGGTGAATGCCAATGAGTATCAATATAACTACCTCCGAAAGTTGGGAGCCAATGTAGATCACTAAACACAACTTTCTTTGTGAGCCAATTGTTAGGCCACGTCTAGCTTAGTCTCTCACGTGTAAGAACCTCTTATCTTATAAGTATTTTTTTTATTTACAAACATTGTCGCATTAACCTCTGAGGTTATTAGCGACATATAAACATAGACATGGGATAATTGACTTATAAATATTAAATTTTGTTAGTATAGTATATTAATGTCTTTAAGGTATTTTACCAATTGTTCAATTTTACATTTTTCTCCTAAGATTTCACTTGTTGATACGATTATGTGGATGGTCTGTCTTTGCAACTGGTATCTTGGACACTCTACAAGGAAATGCTTAACACTGAGTGAAACATTACAATTGTCATATAGGATTAGTGCGGCCTATTACATGCCCATGAGTAGGTAAGGTATGTCCTAGACGAAGTCGTATAAGAACGACTTGATGAGAACTGTTGAAAATTTTATACTTTTACGGTTTTTACATATGTTTTCACTTCGCGAAGTTTTAAACTTGAACTGTCCCACTAATTTTGTCACAAATTCTCAACCTTCATTTTAATAAATGATTTTAAGTTATTTAGCACATTTCTTACCTCACTAGCGGTTTTACTGTTTCTTGCTTGTTAAGCAACGCTTCTTCGTTCCCTTAAAGTCCAATGTGTAAAGGAACCCTTAGAAATTGTACAACAGTATGACTGTTCCAGTTTCTCCTCTCGGGGGAACCTTTAACCTCTAGAGAGCGCGTAGGAGGGAAATAAAATACCTCCCGTGGACCAACAGGTAATTAACCGAATGATTGCCGGTATAAGCAATCCCCCGCTTATGACCAACGGCTGCGGGAGAATGAGTTTATAAGTGAAAGGGCACTCTTTTGTCCAAGGGTTGGGAAACTGGTCCTAAAGGCGGATGAATCGAAAAATAGGTCAACGGCGTAAGGATGCAGAAGGCGAAGGGGAACCACTGCATTAAAGACTCATAGAGTACCCCTAGTAAAGTCATGAATGGCAAATGACAAGTAGAGTAAACAAACTTACTGATTATGGAGCACGGAATCCAAGATCCGGCAGGGGAGGAATAATTGTAGATCACAGGGCCTCCCACGTCGTAAACCAGAGAAATCCCTGTGCACTTAAGACATTGAAAATAGCAACCTGGAATATCAGAAGTCTATACGCAAGTGGTAAATTAGCGAACGTACTGCTTAAAATGGAAAACCTTCAAATTTATGTTTTAGGTATAAGTGACGTACAAACAGTGGCCAGGTTCAGGCAAACAAATTACAAATAATGGAACCATGTATTATTCAGGTAACAACGAGGTCAATCACCGTTATGGTGTTGCTATCTTAGTTGCAAAGAAAGTCAATTACTCTGTGAGAAGTTTTACTCCTTATTCTGATAGGATCTTATCAATACAACTTCAGTCTAAAAAAGGTATAGTAAATTTTATTCAAGTTTATGCTCCTACGGCAGATAAAGATGACAACGATATCGAACTATTTTACCATGATTTGAAACAAGTCTTAAAATCAATGAAGAAACATCTCACTACAATAGTAATGGGCGACTTCAATGCCAAGTTTGGCCATGGAAGAGTGGATGGATATGTGGGGGAATAAAGTCTAGGAAATAGAAATGAACGTGGTGACCGTTTGATACAATTTTGCCAGACGGAAGAATTTGTAATAGATAATACACTTTTTAAGCTACCAAAAAGAAGATTGTATACATGGAAATCTCCCGGTGATACAAAGAATAGAATAATCGGAAATCAAATTGACTTTGTCCTCATTAGACAAAGATTTTGCAATTCTATACTGTCTGCCAAAACTTACCCTGGAGCAGACATCGGTTCAGACCATAACCCCATAGTAGTCACATTACGAACAAAATTGAAACTGTTTAAAAAACCCACACAAAGTGATATTAAGAGATTAAGGGAACCACAAACAAAGGAACAAACTGTAAAAACTCTTACTGAAAATCTACGTAATGCCCAAGAACTGAATAAAAGTAGTTATAACATTGATCAGAAATGGGAAAATATAAAAGTAGCAATTATTAAAACAGTAAATGAAAACTTAAAACCAAAGAAAAGAAAACATAAAGACTGGATGACTGAAGAAATACTACTATTAATGAATGAAAGAAAATCATTCAAAACAAAAAATCCAATTTAAATGTAATAAAACTGATCGATTAATTAAAAAGAGAATAAAAGAAGCTAAGGAGAGAATGTTACATGAGCAGTGCCAAGAACTAGAAGAAATTGAGAAAAAATATGACTTTTTTAACAAGCATAAAAGAATTAAAGAATTAATAGGAATGAGAAAAACACTTCAAACTAGATAACCAAGAGATAAAAGTGATGCACTTATAACAGATATAAACCAAAAAATGCAGAGATGGGCACAATATATAGCATAACTTTTTAAAGACAAAGAGAGAACAAAAGCACCAAAAGAATTTAAGAATGATACTGGGCCTGACATTATACGAGAAGAAATTGAATATGCAATGAAACAAGCTAAAGGTGGTAAATCTCCCGGGCCTGATGAAGTTCCTATCGAATTACTCAAAATTGTGAATACTGGGATACTACATAAAACCCAAGGTAAACAAACCATACTGGTGGGATAACGAAATAGAGGAAGAAATAAAATGTAAAAGACAACTATACCAACAATATTTAAGTTCTAAATCATTACAAGACAAAATAAAATATAAGGAAAAACAAGCAGAAGTACGAAGGAAAATCTCTAAGAAGAAGAACGAGTCTTGGGAAAGAAACTGCCAACGAATAAATACTTATCTAGGAGGAACCAGAAGCACAGAAAGCTGGAAACTGATAAAAAAATTGAGAAAAGAAAAGAATAAAGAAGTAATACAGAGCATAAAACCTGAAGACTGGGAAGAGTATTTCAAAGGACTTTTGGTAGAGAATAGAGTCGAATTTCAGGAACGTAGAAATCAAAACCAAGATAGAATTTCAATAGTTGGCTCGCCAATAAGATTAACAACAGAGGAAATTAAAAATGTATGTAAACAGCTGAAGAGGAACAAAGCACCCGGACCAGGAGATATACCCGGAGAATTGTTTAAGTACGGAACGAACAAACTGTACGAATGTCTTCGACAACTTTTTCAAGAATGCATAAACACAAGCGAAATCCCTACGGAATGGAAGATATCACACCTCAGCACTATACATAAAAAGGGTGATAAAAATAATTGTGAAAATTACCGAGGAATAGCTGTAACTGGATCTATGAGTCAAATATATGGAAAGGTGTTAAAGAACCGAATCGAGAGAGAATACTTGTATTATGAAGCAGAAGAACAAGCAGGATTTCGTACGGGTCGATCCACTATTGACCACATTTTCTCCTTAACCCAGATAATAGAAAAAAAGATGGCAAGGAATCAAGAGATTCATATGTTGTTCGTCGACCTACGGAAAGCCTACGACAGCGTTCCACTGAAGAAGCTGTGGCAATCAATGGAAAGCACGAATATTAATATAGAATTAATAAAAGCCGTCAAAGTGCTATACAACCAACCAATAATAAAGATAAAAGCGGGGACACAAATAACAACAGGATTTATAACATCAAAAGGATTAAAGCAAGGATGTTGCTTGTCTCCCACTTTATTTAAAATATACCTCGAAAGTGCTTTAAAAAGATGGAAACAAAAATGCAGGACAATGGAGATACCGCTCACCAATACTATGGTATATACGCTTAACTTTGCAGACGATCAAGTAATAATGGCTCAAGATTATGACGATTTAAACTATATGGCACGAAAATTAATTGAAGAGTATGATATATGGGGTCTAGAAGTAAATAAAAAGAAAACCGAATACCTGTGCATTGGAGCAGAACAAAAAGATCTCATATTAGACGATAACACTACGATAAAACACTGCTGTGACTACAAATACCTAGGTATCACTATTTCACAAGATGGAACATTAGACAAAGCCATAAGAGAGAGAAATACGTCAGGGAGAAAAGCCATCACAATGTTAAACACCATTTTATGGGACCAATCCATCAGCAAAGAAAATAAAAAGAGGATATATGAGACTATAGTAAAAAGTATTACTTTATACAGCTGTGAGGTATGGCCACTGAAAGAAAGAACACTGTCAACGCTGAAAGCGACGGAAATGGATTTTTGGAGAAGAGCCGCAGGAAGATCTAGAAGAGAAGGGATTACCAACGAACGCATTAGAGAAATAATGGGAATCAAACGAACAATCACAGATGACCTAACAACAAAACAACTTATCTGGTTCGGACACTTACAAAGAATGGACGAACAACGAATGCCAAAAGAAATACTAAAGTGGCAACCAGAAGGAAAGAGAAAACGAGGTAGACCGAGGAAAAGTTGGAGTGAAGGAATAAATAAAGAACTGAGAGAGAGGGCCATAGAAGAAGATCTATGGAACAACCGGTCTAAGTGGAGATTGGAAGTCGGAAAACGGCGGAGAACGTTATAAACCGACAAGTAGTAGTAGTAGTAGTAGTGTGAATACTGAATCTATCGATCTTCTTTTGGATCTATTCAATACCATATATATAGAACAGGTATAATACCTAAAGAATGGCTCCAATCAACATTCATACTGCTACCCAAAAAAGCCAATGCAAAGGAGTGCAATGAACATCGCACCATAGCCTTAATGAGTCATGTCTTGAAATTGTTTTTAGAAGTAATTCACAATATAGTACATAAGAAATTAGATGAAGGCATAAGTAATACACAAATGGGATTTAGGAAAGGACTGGGAACACGAGATGCACTGTTTGCAGTAAGTGTTCTTTCGCAGAGATGATAGATATAAATCAGGAAGTATATGCCTGTTTCATTGATTTTGAGAAGACATTTGACAGAGTGCAGCAGAATCGGCTTAAAGAAATTTTATTAAATAAAAACATAGACAGAAGAGATACTAGAATCATATGTAACCTCTATTGGAACCAAACAGCAAAAGTGAAAGTTGAAAATGAACTGACCGAGGATATCCAGATTCGCCGTGAGGTCCGCCAACGTTGTATTTTATCACCCTTGTTATTCAATTTATACAGTGACGCCATCTCAGAATTAGCGCTTGCCGAGGTCAGTGAGGGCCTTATAATAAACAGTGAGCCACTTAATAACATAAGATATGTTGACGACACCATCCTTCTGGCAGGAACACTAGAAGAACTGCAACACCTTGCTGAACAACTGAATATATATTGCAACGATAATGGACTAAAAATAAATTTGAAAAAAACCAAGTTCATGGTATTTACAAAAGCACAAAGCATCAAAGTTAACCTAGTACTAGATAATAAAGAAATTGAACAAATATCTTCGTACAAATACCTTGGAGTATGGATCACAGAAGATACTGATCAGACAAAAGAAATAAGATGCCGCATTGAAATTGCACGGTCAACTTTTAATAGAATGAGAAAACTTTTTTGTAATCTCGATATCAACATATCGCTCCGAATAAGAATGCTTCGATGTTATATTTTCTCTACCCTTTTGTATGGGGTTGAAGCTTGGACACTTAAAAAATCCAACATTAAAAACCTAGAAGCATTCGAAATGTGGTGTTACCGACGTATTTTGAAAATATCATGGATGGATCGTAAAACAAACGAACAAGTTCTCGAACAACTAGGAAAACAATGCGAAGTTTTAAATTCCATAAAAATTAGGAAATTTGAATAATTAGGGCATATCATGAGAGGTGAAAAATACGAACTACTAAGAAATATAATGCAGGGAAAAATCAAAGGCAGAAGAAGCATAGGAAGACGTACAATCTCGTGGCTACGCAATCTCCGTGATTGGTTTGGATGCAGTTTAATTGAACTATTCAGGCGCGTAACCAACAAAATTATAATTGCCAGAATGATTTTTAATCTCCGATAGGAGCGGAACTTGAAGAAGAAGAAGAATGATTGCTGTTTTGTATGGTAGCTAGTTCTTTTTTAATTATCACATCAATTGGATGTATGGTGTAAAGCTGGTTAATGGTATTGATGGAACTGAGAGAATCGGTAATTATAAGAGCTTTGGTTATATTACCGGAGTCAATATAATTGAGAGCTTGGTAGATGGCATATAGCGCGCCGGTATGTATGCAGCTTAAAAAGGATGGTAGTTTATACTCAAGTGTAATATTTGAAGTAAATACAGCTGCACCAACTCCAGTATATATTTTAGAGGCATCTGTGTATACGTGATAGAAGTTAGAAAATTTTGTAAGTATTTTTATGAAGGTATTTTTTATTATGGAGCAGGGAGTATCGTTCTTTCTAAAGATATTTAAGAATGTGTCGGATTTAGAAATGTTTATTGTCTAAGGAGGAGGAATTCCTATGAAGTTGGAATAGGTATTTTGTATCGGAATAAATCCATAAGAGTTTGCCTAAATCTTTCGTAGAATGGTGGTTTCACATTCCTATTTTCACTATATATGTTTTTAAAACGATCAGTGAATATGTTGTATTTAGTTAGATTGTTTTTAAACATAAATTGTATGTTTATTTTGTTTTTAATTAAATATTAAGGTCCTTAGATAACTCAATCGACGTATCCGTGTCGAGTTCTTCATCCTTGTATTCGAGTTTTCTGAGTTGTTTCGTCAGTAACTCCAAAAAAAAATTAAGAACAAACATCATCCGCAAAAAATACACAATACACGTATACTATCTGAAAAGACTAAGAGGAAACACAGATTCATGTGATCTGTCCCAAAAAATCCTCAGGATATCATAGGAAGGTCATCGTTAAACTCACAGACCTAATAAATGCAGTATTCAGGTTACAATAGGTACCAATACCATGTATTTGATTTCCATAAATTCTAATAAATATAGCTTAAGGCCTTTATTTTGGATGTAAATAATTTAAAATTCGTCATTAAAAGAATGATTCTGGTATAGAAGATGAAGTGCGTACGTAGAATCTATTTTTTTTATTGAATGCCATTTTATGATCTGCTATACCTTTGTTAAAAGTTCTACCAGTTTGACCAATGTAAGTTTTTGGGCAGTCGTCACATTTAAGTCTGTATACACCACTGTCTTCGTGCTGTTTCTTTTGTTTTTTGTTGTTTTTAATATATTTGCCCTAGTTGTTGTTTGTTCTCAAAGCTGGTGTTGTTCCTTTCTATTTTATCTGTTTGGATATTTTTGTTGATATCTTGCCTCTATATGTGATATGTTTTTTCTCTGGTGCTAAAAATACTTATTTAGTTAATACTAATGTAGTTTTTGTAATTGTAGTACTGTAGTTTTTGATTTAAAATATTATTTATTGTTTGTTCGTTGTACCATATGTAAGGCAATAGGTATAGAAATAAAATATTCATTTAGTTAACAGGTGAACATCGTTCGATAAATCTGTGCCGGGTCCTTAACTAGTGCTATTATCAAATTAATATGTATTTAATTTGAAAATAAACCAACCGATCTTCAAAAAAGGTAGGATCTAATTATTTATTATTATAAGTGAATCGGGGGGTGGTGTTGAGCCACTTCAGAATAATATATCATTAATGGATACGGAAGACAAAAGGTATATTAATTTAAATAACAGATATAAAATAAATAATTCAGGGTATTATAATGTCTTTGTAGAATCTACAGACAAAAACTTGTCCCGTTTATCACCAGTACGTGTCGGTCATTATCTATTTAAAAACCAATATTTTAAACACGATGTACTAGACATTAAACCTGTTGGCAGAAATAAGGTAAAAGTAATTTTTAAAACTTATACTTGCGCAAATTGAACTTGAGCTTATTAAGGATAATAAACTTGTAGCGTATATTCCATCATTTTTTACTCAAAAGAAGGGAATTATTAGGGAAGTCGATACGTTTTTGGATGAAAAGTATATTTTAGAAAATATTGTTTCAGATAAAAATGTTGTCGAAGTAAAAAGGTTAAAACGGAAAATAATTGATTCGGATAGTGAAACAATTCTTGTACTTCGCCAGATGGTCATTTTGACATTTGAAGGAAATAGCATTCCTAAGACTGTTAATTTAGACTTGGTTAGGTTTAATGTTGAACCATATATATATCCGGTTGTTAAGTGTTTTAATTGCTTTCGTTTCGGTCATACTGCTCGGCAATGCAAATCAACATCAAATCGTTGTAAAAAATGTAGTCAAACTCATGATACTAATGAAACATGCACTAACTCCCTATTTTGTTTACATTGCAACTCCACTGAACACAACTCACTCTCTAAACAGTGTCCTGCATTTAAACACCAATACAAAATAAAATCAATAATGGCTTTAGAAAACACTACCTTTAAAGAGGCAGAAACCATGGCTAACAATCCTTCATACGCCAAGGTAACTACAAATAATAGATTCGATATCCTCAATATTATACAAAATTTCCCCGCCTTAACCCCTAACGTCCCTGAAGGTACAAATCAAAATCAATCCTATGTACCTACCGTTAAAAAAACAAGAAACAAGCGTAAAGCTATCTCTCCTACTGCGGTCAAAAACGCACCAACTTTCCCAAGATTTCCAAATGCTACAAACACCTCATCCCAACCTATAATCCCTAATCCTTACAGGGACGAGTTTATGGCGTATAAAGAAAAAATAGAATGTAAAATAATCAATGAAATTCCAGCCTTGATAGAAAATATCATCAAGAAAATTAACCCTAAAATATTTTTACCTAACTTACAAAAAAATACAAAAGAAGAAATTGAAAAAATGTTGAACAACCTAACAGATATTGAAAGCGATGGGGAACAACAGGACATTTAATATACTGCAGTGGAACTGTCAATCTATAAATAAACATAAACCTAGTTTACTTAATTATCTCGAGCACAATGTTGTTGATGTCATTCTGCTTAATGAAACATGTCTTTCTAAAAATAAAAATTTTAGTTTAACAGGTTACAACGTTATCAGAAGCGATAGACCTAATGGTTACGGTGGTGTAGCCATCCTCATATCAAATAACCTTTGTTTTACTGAAATTAATGTAACGAAAAACTTTAATAAAGGTATTGAATCGTGTGCAGTTTTTATAGAACAAATTAAATTGGTAATCGTTTGTATTTATAAACCACCCAAAGTAATAGTCAATAATAGAGATTGGGAAAAGCTTTTAACTCAATTTAGTGGTAGGGTTGTCATTGGTGGGGACACCACAGTAGGTGGGGTTCCTTGAAGGATACCGCTCAGGGCAAGTGTATAGTAGACGCGCTAGATAACAGTAATTTAGTTCTGCTAAACGACTGTAGACCGACCAAAGTAACAAGACCTAATGAACTTCCATCAATGGTGGATCTATCCCTTGTTACATCAAATCTAATTGGATACACCACATGGGATCCTGTTCCCGATACTCTAAGTTCAACTCACTTACCTATAGTAATCACCATCGACTTGGACTATCACCCATGTACAATAATTCCTTCATCTAAATGGAAATAGTCTTCAGCAAACTGGAATATCTTTAAAGGTCATATAGAAAAAACATTATCCGAAAATATAACCGATAATATCACTTCAGCGGAACGTTTTGACTTCCTGTTAAAGACAATTGACGATGCTGCCTCATTTTCTATGAATATAAAAAATTTTTCTCAGCCAAAATCTCGAATTCCAGTCTGGTGGGATTATGAATGCAAAAATACGATCATTTCATGAAAAGTTGCATACAAAAGATACATTGAAGCATAACATTTTGAAAACTATATTAAATACAAACAAATTCAAGCCAAAAGTAAACTCCTCAAACAAACAAAAAAGTTCGTGGATTAACTTTGTAAATACTTTAAACAAAAATACTCCCATCAGTAAAATTTGGAATTTTGTTAATAAACTAGTGAATAAAAATTACCGTACAAGACGATATCCCTTGCCAAATGAACTAATAGAAGAGTTTCTCGACAAATTTGCTCCGCCATATGTTGACCTTCCTATTCAGGATAACAGTAAAACTTGTAAATACAATATTTTCCAGGAAAGTTTTGATATGAAAGAATTTGAGGCTGCACTCAAGTCTTCAAAGTCCTCGGCTCCGGGGCGCGATCAAATTACTTATAACATAATATATGAATTACCTCTTATAGCTAAACAAAGTTTACTAACAATTTTCAACGATTGGCTTTTCAATGGAAGATATGTGGATCATATGAAAGAAATAGTTATTTGTTTAATTCTTAAACCTAATAAAGATAAAACATTCTCCTCTTCTTACAGACCGATATCATTAATGTCTTGCATATGCAAGACATTTGAAAGACTTATTAAGACTCGATTAGAATGGCTTTTAGAACATTATAGTATCCTTCCAAGTACACAATATGGATTTAGGGCTAGTGTTGGTACACTGGATGCAATATCACATTTAGTTACCAACATTCAAATAACGTTTTCCAGAAACAATTATCTTGCTTGTTTGTTTTTAGACCTAAAAGGGGCATATGATTCTGTTAATTGAACCATTTTACACAAAAAACTATATGATATAGGATTACCTCAAAATATAGCGACTAATATTGTTCATCTTTATAATAATCGTGTTATATATATTAAAGATCATTTAAACCAACTACACGGCCTAGAATTGCTCATACAGGTCTTCCACAAGGATCAGTTTTAAGTCCGTTATTGTTCAACATATTTTCAGCAAGTATTCATGGCATTTTTGACAATACAATCAATTGCATCCAATACGCTGATGACATATGCATCTATACAGAGCGTAACTCGTATACTGACTGCCTGGAGGCTCTGGAATTCATCATGCAAAACGTTAATAACTGGATAAAAAATCATGGACTGACCATTTCCCCTGACAAATCAGCCACAATGATATTCACTAGACATAAGATTCGTACGCCTGACAAAATAAAGTTGTCTGGATATGATATACCTATTGTCAAAGAATACAAATATGTTGGCATTCTTCTTGATCCCAAACTCTTATGGTCAAAACATGTGGAATATATAAAAAGTAGGTGTGAAAAAGGTATTAATATTCTTAAATGTGTCACTAATCGAAAATGGGGTGCTGACCCTAAAGTTGCATTGATGTTTTACAGAGCCTACGTGCGATCTATTGTAGACTATGGTTGCATTCTGTATGGTGCCGCCAGTAACACACACTTATTAACTGTAGACCGCATTCAGTTTAAATGTCTAAGAATATGCTTGGGCACCATGAAGTCTACTCCTTGCCCTGTACTACTTGCTGAAAGTAATGAAATACCTCTTCAAAATCGAGTCGAGAAATTATGGCAATTAAACATATCCTGAAGCTAAGATAAAATAATAATAATCTAGTTAGTCAACTGTATGAGTTATCTATTGAAAACCTCTTAAATAAATACTGGCGCATAAAAAATTCTCCTCCACTTGCTGATGCTTTCTTAGAAACTAATGAGTATCCTAATATCTATGGCAAAGAAAAAAGATTACCAATATATAAAGCTAATTTTCAAGTAACATTAAATAAACCAAAAGTCATAATATCAAAGTACACAGAATCCCCACAAATAAACTTTGTCTTACTTAGATCCATATTGAGTGACTATAATGATCACGTAATAATGTATACCGATGGTTCCAAAAAAGAGGATCGTGCCAGAGGTTGGGCAGTTTACATTCCACATAAAAGCGAATCTTTGAAAATTAAACTTCCATCACATTGTTCAATATATACTGCTGAAGCGGTAGCTATCGAAAAAGCATTAGATTGGCTAGATTCACACAATTTAAATAAAGCAGTAATATTATCAGATTCATTGTCGGTCATTAAAGGATTAAACTCAGATATGACTCAACATAAAAGAAATAATATTCTTTGTGCTATTAAAAATAAAACATATAGTAAAGATATTACAGTTATTTGGGTTAAAAGTCACATTGGTATCGAGGGAAATGAACTGGTTGACCAGCTTGCTAAAGATGCGACCCATGTTGGACTCTATATTCCCATATTTACATTGAAGGACTTACAACAACATTATTATAACAAAATTTTTATGAATTGGAAAGAAAAATGGATTATAAATTGGAAAGAAAAATGGAAAAACATAGCAACGAATTTAAATAATCAATATTATACTATCCACCCTACCTTACCTCAAGATGTTGACTATATTTTCAAATATGCAATGCCAAAGAAGTTGACATCCACAATTACACGACTGAAAACTAATCACGGTGCATTCCCAGCTCACTTGGGAAAAAAAAAAATATTCAAAACTATCAGAACTTAAAATTCAGACTCCCATAAACATCACCCATTTACTCTCTTTAGATAGTAGAGAAGTATACGAACTAATAGGTAACTTTTTATTTAAAGTTGGTTACATTATTTAAAAACTAATATCTTACATTACAATTCTGTGGCTAAAGGACTAGTTTCCAAGCCAACTCACCAAACACACACACACACACATAAAATATTCATTTAAAGTGGTACTAAGAATATATAGGTCTTAGTTAACTCCAGTTACTTATATAAAATGTTAAAATATAAAAGGTCATCAGCAATATACAATATCAAGGGACTAAAAAATAGTATTAAAGTCTAAAAATAATATAAAAATTGATACAACACTAGTTAGCTATATAACATGAAGTGCCCAATAAGATTTCAACATTTGGAAATAATCTTTTGCTACAATTTTCAGGAAAAAGAAGTCCTAAAATGTTCCTCCTGCGAGTAGGAATCCATCCCTCGTAATCACGTTTTTAAAGCATTTTTAAATCTGTGTCCTTATCATATATTTAATAGTCCTCTTTCATATAAAATACACCTTTTTTGGTTTTTTTTTCTATTTTATTTAAATTCCCATTCAATTGGTCTGGTTTTGTGAAGGTCTAAACATTTAAGAAATTTATTTTGGTAAGATTTGTGAAAATGTCATTTATAATGAATCGTAATTTAATTTGTGAGTTGGACCGGCAAGCATTATTGCTTTAGTTAAAGAAGGCCATTCACAGCGGTTCGTGTCGGAAAGAGCGGTTGTTTCTCATAGTGATGTCTAACGGATATGGAATTAGTTTCTGGAAACAAATTCTATACAGAGTAGAGCTCGATCTGGTGGACTCTGGGTTACAAATGAACAATAAAATTAATAGATATATCAGAATTGTCATTTAAAAAAATTCTTCTATGTCTGTCTCAGCCCCCCAAGGAGACTTCATGCATGCTACAGGAGTCAGAAAGGAGTTGGAGTACAATAGGAAAAATCATTTTAGAATCAGATTTAAGGAGTCATCGACCAATAAGGGTTCCTTAGCTACAACCGAGACATGTTTTGCAGCGCCTCCAGTGGGCTTAAGAATACATGCAGCTCCCTTAGCAGATTTAAAATTTTGTGCTTTTTTTTAAACAAAAACATAATCAACTTAAATATTAATAGCTAGCGAATTCGTCTTTGGAAAGATCCAACAAGAGCTCTACAACTACCATATGCTCATAACATACTTCCTTTCTCTGGTGGCAGTCTTATGTTGTGAACAGGCATTATAGCAGGTGGACGCACGTAATCGGTGGTTTTTGACGGGACTCTAATAGGACAAAGGTTTATCACACGGATTCTAGAACTTCATATGAAATTATCGCAAAGAGATGTGGTTGAACAATTTTGTATTTATGGATGATAACGCCTGCCCACATATGTTAATGCCTATCTTGAGACAGAATGTATTCGCTGTTTGGAATGCCTGAGATTTCTCCAGACATGAATTCCATTGAATATGCATGGGATGTGCTTTTCAGAGCTGCCCTTATGCCTGATGGAATCTTCCTAGCATCAGGAACTTACATTGCCTGTAGAGAAGAATCTGCCACAGGAAATAATTGATCGCCTTGTTAGCAGTATTAGAGCTCAAATCTAGGCTACATTGATACCCGTGGTAAAAATACACGATATTAAGTTTGTTAAATCATATTTTAATTAGAAATAAATGTTTTAATTTTTTAATTTTCTATTTATTAAAAAAATATTCTGTTTTTGAAACAAAAATTTCTGTAGCGAAAATTTTGAGTGATGCATAACTTTTGAAACTATGTGTATTTTACCTTTTTCTGAGAAGCATTTTAGAAGAAGTAGAATAATTAACTCTAATTATATCGAAATTATCGAAATTATGCCCGAAGGAATCCTCCTAGAACCCATCATTAACTTACAAGTGCCTGTAGAGAAGAATGAGAGAATCTGTGACGGGAAATAATATATCGACTTGTTATTAGTATTAGAGCTCGAATCTAGGCTAACATTGATACCCGTTGTGAAAATACTTGATATTAAGTTTGTTAAATACATTTTAATTAGAAAAAAATTTTTTAGTGTTTCAATTTTCTATTTATTAAAAAAAATATTATCCCTTTAAAAAAAAAAAGTTTTTGTTAACATTATGATATTTAAATATAAGGTTGAATGCTCGAATAAATGAACTTTGATCAGATAAAAGGCATATATCGAGCACAGTTTAATTAAATCTTGCCCAAGATTTAATTAAATTGTGCTCGATTTATGCCTTTTATCTGATCAAAGTTTATTATGATATTTTTTATAATGATCTATAAAACTAGTTTCTAAAAATAGTTAATAGTAGCAAAAGTTTTGAATGACTGTTGCAGCTTTTGAAACTATGGGTATTTTATGGTTTCCTGAGAACCTTTTTAGAATTAACTTTAATTATTTCTGATAATATAACGAAATTTTTTAAAATATTTTTAACATCTAATAGACGTATTTGACATCGACCCAAAAATCTGTTCATTAAATGTTCCTTTCTCGTCTAGAAAGGAAGAGTCTTGTCTATAAGCTGCGTTTTAGGGATGTCATAATAAACTCGTGTATGTATTTGATTGGTGTTATGCTCTACTTGAAAAGCAGTTTATAATAAGCAGATTTAATAATTAACTCTAATCATTGCAGTATTACTTATTGTGAGTATCATTTCAGCATTTGGAAATATGTTTATTTTACGAAATATGTTTTACGAAAAAAAAAGCCCTTAATTTTACTTCTTGGACTAGGAAAATTATTTCATGGATAGACCAATGTCAAATTATGTTTTAAGGATGCCATGACATTAACCCGTGTATATGATTGATTGACGTTATGGCCCACTTGTAAAGCAGTTCACTAATTACTCTACTCCTTGCAGTATTACTATTTTTAAATTTTAATAACATTTTTATTACTTCTCGAAATATGTTAAATAACTAAATAGTTTATTTTATAATTTATTATATAAATTTTATAAATTTTATAAATTCCAAGAACTATCTTTCTATCTATAAGAAGTTATCTTTCTATTAGTCAATTATTGAACTGAGATTTCAGCACTAGGAATTATTTTTTTTGCTATAATTTGGGTTGTCAGGAAAAATATATTTTCTATGACCATAAGTACCTACTGATATAATTAGCTGTATGGCTACAATGAGTTGTGAACATATTTGGATTTCAGAACCCCAATTTTAATCTTTTAATCACCTGTCCATTATTGGCAGGTAAAACTATTATAATTTCTTGGAAAAACTGGAAGCAAATTTTGTCTGGAGTGGCTGTTCGAGGGTGTCTTCCTATTTACACATATGAAATGTTCAGTGGCCTAAAAGCTGTTTATTCAGCAAAGGTTTCCCTTGTGGAGAGGTGTCCATTAACAGAATTGTTTCCATATATATATATATATAAATATATATATATATATATATATATATATATATATATATATATATATATATATATATATATATATATATATATATATATGTAATGAACCAGAAGTATTTGCTGACAACGTAAGGAAGTAAACGTTAAATAGTGGGTTTGCAGCAATAAAAAATGAAACGTGTATTTTAAATTTTTATTCCAAGCTTTCGGAATTTAAAAGAATTTTGTCAGAATAATGGCATGTATTTATTTAGAATAATTAAGTGTTTTTGGATGTACAGTAATTTTTTAAAAATTTTCAAACATAAAAATAGGTTTTATATGTTGAAAAAAGATGAGAGACTATGATAAATTTTATCAACATTATAATACATCTTCGTTGATACAACCTCATTAAGTTTCTCCCTGATGAAGGACATAACCAATGTCCGAAAGCTTGGAATAAAAATTTAAAAGAGTACACGTTTCATTTTTTATTGCTGCAAACCCACTATTTAACGTTTACTTCTTTATATATATATATATATATATATATATATATATATATATATATATATATATATATATACATATATATATATATATATATATATATATATATATATATATATATATACATATATATATATATATATATATATATATATATATATATATATATATATATATATATATATATATATATATATAGGTATATAGATATATATATCTACGGCATTAAGTGAACTCCGCCCATGTTAAAATTCAGGTTCAATTGAGCTCCGTGGTCAAGTGGATACCGATATACGGAGCTCACTTGACAATTCCGTAATATTGGTTCAGTCGATTCATCAACATGTAGAGTTTAATAATTTATAAAAATTTTTTGGAGCCCGTAAATACCCCTGTATCATAAATGTATATCGCTTAGTTCACGTGTATATATTATAGGGGTCGTTCAGATCTTCTTCATTGTATATTTGAACCATACGTTTATCGGTTTAAGTAAGCTCTGAGAGTTTGGCAACTGTGCGATTATACCGTATATTTTCAACATATACCCTGAACGGTTTATATGGGCTCCTTATTTTTATCTACTGTTTGTAGACAGTGGAATGTCACACGCATTACACTGTGTAACAGAGGATATCATATTACCTGGTATAACTAAGTACTAAAATGTAACTGGTTCTTTAAAAAACAGGTATGTAGATACAAAAGGATTTTGAGCTTATTATTTAATGGAATGTTCGCTTGCATAGAAAATTTTATTTTTTCTGTATTTTTAAAGATGTTGTTTTTTTATTTAATATAATTTTATTAGTTCAATGCCGAACTTGATGTTTTTTTTAATTACAGAAATTTCGTAATATATTTTGTTTACGTGAGTATGTCTTTGTACATTTTATGTAAGCATCTGATTAATAAAAACTACTTTTATTTTATCCAATCTTCTGCGATGTATTGTATAAAGCTTTTTTAATATTTTAGTTCTGGTCTTATTTGTGTACTACATATCGCACCCTCAGTGCAAGACTGAAGTAACTCAAAATTTTATGAAAATGAAGTAATCATGAAATTCGATTGTAAACATGCATATCTATCTTCTATAAAACTTTAGTAATTTTCAAATGCTTAACCGGCTAAATATTACAACAACAACAGTTTAACTATTTTGCGTTTTTGTACATAAGTTCCGTGCAAAACTGTTGTAATTCTAATGTAACAGAGTTACAATTACAGTTATATTTGTTATTTTAATACCTATATCTGTGGTGTTTAATTTTAATATACAGCGTGTCTACGTAATCCATTAACGGCCGAGACAATAAACAAAGATTAACGAGACCAATCTATTCATGTAAGTTTTATGTCCTTTGTGTGACATTATATTTTCCATAAAATGTGTGCGATATCGTTTCACCATTTATTTATTAGATTGGATTAACACATAAATTAAGACTAATTATTTAGCCAAAAAGTATTTTTTCTTATGAAAGGAAAAACAGTTATCTTAAAACTTGTGTATTAACAATACTGACAGTTTGTATTAAACCTTCATGTAACCTTCCGGGATAATTGATCAAAATAAAGAAAATGTGAATTGGACAGATAAAAATTCTGCAATATTGAAAAGATAGTCCGCACACAATTTTCTTTAAGTATAACTATGATGACGAACTATGGAATTCTTTTAATCTAAAAAAATCATCACGGACTACACATATTATAAGAGAAGTGCTACTTAAACCTGCCTACAAAGAACAGCCAAAAATTCAAGTGGCCAAAAAGAAATATTTGGTATACTTACGCCATTCGGGTATGATACCAGAAGCCCACCATAGTGTTTATAAAAATATTTTGGCCCAAGATGATATACGAGAAGAGGACAACAACTAACAGAAAATGTGTCTACACTTTTCACAATTTTCTCCATGCAAAAGTGTTGTATCTTTACAATTTTAATACTAAATGTGTAGTGATTAACAATTTTCTCCGTGTAAAAGTGTTGTAACTTTGAAATTCCTAATTTTTATAGCTTTAATATTATTTTATTTAAATTTCTATTTTTGGTTAATGTAATATAGGCTGAAAAGCATGCAAAACCATAATTAAATGTTAACTTTTCTTAAAACTTGTGTCTTATTTCACCGATATTAGCACGAAAATAAACAAAATTGTCTTTATCTCGAAACTTATTTATTCTGACTTACTGCAGTCTTGCGCTGAGGGTGCGATATGATATCTCGATAGAAGGCTATCTCAAAATAAATATGGTTAAGTGCTACAATAGATATTTTTGTGTTAAAATGGGTAGTAGTGTGCACAAAAAGAAAGAATGGTTAATTTGTCTAACAAGGAATATTCGGCAGCAGAAGCATATAGTACAAGCGTCTATGTTTTAAGGGCGGAAGGACGTGCGCCTCATTTTTAGCTGACAAGCTTGCGAAGAATATTATTTCTGGTCCTCAATTTACCTTTTAGTTTTAAACAATAATCTGTGACTGACCCGGTGTGATACAAACTATTTTCAAGGAATTTATAGGAAGTCTACAGTTCAATGATTTTATGACAAGATTGGATGTACAGTTTTGTGAAAACGTCTATGTTGAGGAAATTGAAGGAACACCCACGAGTTTTTCAGGGGTTTTGGCTGAAAATTGATTCATAGTTTATTTTTATTGTGCAATATTAGATGTCTCGTCTATATAATAGAAGTCCTAGTATCTACCGGTATGGATCGTTTGTTTGTGTAAATGTTATACAGTGTAGGTGCCTTTATGCTACCCCGTTCTTCATCTGCTATTCTTACCAGTGAGTGATACAAAAAATATTCTCTTATGTTGGCATACGCAGACAATGTAAGTGAGCTTGTTATCTAAGGGGATACCATATAGTTTTTGGAGAAATATTCTGTAAATTAAGGTGTCGTAAGCGGCATTTAGATTGAAAAATACCACCCCTGATACCGGATATTTTTCGTACCCGGTCTTTTTTTGCCAGGTTTAAGCAAGGTAACAACTTTGGCTTGTCTCTAAATTTTGGGTATCTCCATAATTTGAATACAGTTGTTCATCATCCGGATAAGCCATTGTAGAGTGTTTTTGGTCCAGGTTTCGTAATAAGCTTTGTGCTCAAATCCTCAATGTCGGTAGTTGTATTATTTTTCATTAAATATGTAGATGGTGGATCCAAGGTCAACATCGTTAAAAGGTTCTCTCGGCTGACTAGTTTTGTCCTTTCTTACTTTAAGTTATTCTTTGCTTCTTTTCCGACAGAAATAGCATGTCTATATCTATGATGCGGTTTTCAGCGATCAGCTATATACCAAATACCCTAGGTTAGGCCCTATATGTGTTTCCTGCACTAGAAGTAAGTTACATTCGTGTTTAGCTCATATGTCTGATAAGTTTAAGTCAAGTAAAGTTTCTTGATCTCTAGATATACCCTTAACAGTTATAGACATATGTTATTAGAATAGTTGGTCCTAAAAAGGACCAATTTGACAAAATCATATTAAAGGGGTGACTGAAGAATTAGCCGATTAATTAATTCATCATTTCCCGGGGTATGTCCGATTGCGGTGATCTTATTAGTACTTCAATCTTCCTTAACGCTCGTTCGTTGAATCCCATAAGTAATGCCTAATCTTTTACTTTTTATTAAAAATTTAAATTTTACATGCCGTGTATTACTTTTTGACGATATTTCGAATCAGATTTGTATAGTAATAATTTTATGTATTAAAGAGCCTCTTTATGAAAATTAAATAAGTTTGTGATATCGGTCGCAACTCATATCTAGATAATAACAAAATAAACAGTTAAAATAAGTGTAAACAATTTCAACTACATATATCGGCGCCACTGTTCAGGTGATGGGTTTATCACAGATTATCAAAGATTACATTTTAATTCAATGTTCTATTTACGTATTTTCAATATTAAAAAAGTAGGAAAAGATATTTTTATGCTTTTATTTTTTTAAATCTATTCTATTTTCTTTTTAGAGTTCCATCTTTTTTGAACGACCTTTGTTCTTTTTTTAATTGGGCACTTGTCCAAAGCTATGACAAATACTCTGTCCTCTACTATTCTACATTAATATGACTGATTCATTATTTTCTCTAAACACTCTGTCCTCTGCTATTCTACATTAATATGACTGATTTATTTTATCTTTCTTGCAGCAATTTTAATGTTTATCCTGTGTCTTCTTCTTCTTCTTCTTCTTTTTATATAGACATGACTGTCATTTTTCAATGTGTCTCCAGTAAGTTGCCGTTCCATCGTTTTCGTGATCTTCCTACTGATCGTCTTCCTACGGGTTAACCGTCTCTTGCCGTCTTTACTACTCTATTTATTGTCATTCGGCTTATATGATCGTTCCATTCTACTCTTCTATTTCTTAACCAGTTCTTGATGTTCTCCACCTTGCATCTACGTCGTATATCTGTACTTCTAGCTCTGTCCCATAGTGTCTTACCATCAATTTGTCTAAGTGTTTTCATCTCTGATGTTTCTAATATCCTTTTTGTCCTCTCTGTGTCAGGTCTTGTTTCTACCGCGTATGTCATTGGTCTGATGACTGTTTTGTAAATTCTGCCTTTCGTTTCTTTTCCGATAGTTTTTTTGCTTCATATTGTTTCATTTAGGCAGCCTGCGGCTCTGTTTGCTCTATTCTCTGGATCTTCCACTTCAGTTTCGAGCTTTCCGTAGCTAAATAATGTGATGGCTAGATATTTAAACTCCATCACTTGTTCTATTATCTGACCTTTCAGCTCCAATTAACATCTTAGTAAATTTGCTGTTGTAACCATGAATTTTGTCTCTTTTGGGGAAATTAACATGTTAAATTTTCTGGCAGTTATATGAAATTGGTGCAGAATACGTTGTAAATCATCTTCATTTTGAAAGAGTAGTATTGCGTCGTTTGCACAGCAGATTATTTTAATTTGTTTTTCTTCCATTTGGTATCTTTTTTTAGTTCTTACTTTTTTATTATTTCATCCATAATCAGGTTGAACAATAGAGGACTCAGGAAATGTCCCTGTCTTATCCCATTATCAGCTTTATTAGGGTCGGTTGGTTCTTCTTCTACTTTTACTTTTATTGTGTTATTTTGGTATATATTTTCGGTCGTTTTGATTTTTCCTAGAGGTATCTCTCTTGCGTACAATAAGTGGATAACGTTTTTTAATTTGTGTTTCTTCTGCATATAATTATTTCTTCTGTGTATTAAAAGTTAAATTTTTGGAGCTTTTGGAAGTTTTTGATTTTATTATTGAATGCGACGATTTTCAAAGTGATGATATCTCGATCCGTGAAGCAATCGGTTTGAAAACTTTATTAAATGATTATTCTTTTAACATACTTTTAAATATTTTTAAAAAAGTGTTTACCCAAACCGATTTGATATTCAATTTTGTTCAAAATCAGTTAACTGACATTATTCATTCCAAAAATAGAATAACAAGACTGGTGCAAAATCTCAGAGATTTTCGTAATGATAGTAATTTCCAGTATATACGCAGAGAAGTTTTGGACTCGCTTGATATTTCCAAACCCCAAAAAAAAAGACAAAGGCATGACACAGAAACAGATATCGAAAAACGAGTATATGTTGAAATTTTGGATACTATTATTATGCAAATAGATGCGTTTTTCGAATTTTGAAGATTTGCAAATTTTTGACCTCTTTGACGATTCAAAATTTAAAAGTTACGCCAAAGAATTTCCAAGATATTTATTAGACAGGTTAATTAAAAATTATCCATCATTCTTTAATAAAATAAAATTAGAAAATGAATTAAAAGTTTTATATGCTGATCCAAATATTTTCGGAAGATGGGATAAGTTACAAGATATGTATAATTTTATATACTGCAATTCATTACAACAAACTGTTACCGAAATTAATAAATTATTGTCATTAATTTTCTCATTACCACCAACCTCTGCCTCAAATGAACGAGATTTCTCTTGCCTCAAAAGAATCAAAACTTATTGTCGAAATACCATGAAACAATAGAGAATGTCAAGCTTGTCTCAAATGTCAATAGAAAAAAAACTTTTAAAATCTCTCCAAAACTCTAATATATTTTACGATGACGTTATAACCCATTTTGCTACTTCCAAACAACGTAGACTTGAGTGAATTTATAAACATGTTTAGGTTCTAAATTTATAGGAAAAAAAACAAAAAACAAGAAAACAAAAAATCTCCTATGATGATTTACTTAAGTCTTAATTAGACGGTATACCTATCTGAGGAGACAAAAAATACCTTGCCGACCTTGTCTCTCAAGCCACGAGCCGCCACTGAATAGGAGGCATGAATGTAGCAGTTTTAATAGTTTGGTGACTGCTTGCTGAAATCGGGGAGTAGAGATATCAGTACCAAGTTAATGACTATAGGAAGTGTTGCTTGATCGGCAAAATATTAAATACCAGAAGGTATAATGGTAGCAGTCTCACTGCGACCTCGATGGAGAAAGCAAAGTAAAACAACTTTATTATTATTAAACAACATTATATTTTCTAGTAAAATAATCATGATTTTACAGCAGGACAAATTTTCTACTGTTGGTAATCAAAACATCATATACGTACCACCAGGTTCCCTATGTCGGTATCCAGCAAAATGCTTGTAGTAACGATACAGGAAACAAAACATCAGACATATAAAATAAATAAACCAGAGATCTAATAAAATACAAATTCTCGATTCAAATAGTTAAAAAATTAACGAACAGCTTACCAAAATAGATATAACGTCTATTTAACATGTAATCCGTTAACGGTCCAATGTCCAAAGCAGCTCCTAACATAATGCTGATGATATCGACTTCATAAGAAACTAAAACATCAACGAAGTGAAAACCAAATACAAGCAAATACACAGAAGACACCAATTAAATAAATCTAGATAAAACAAAAAAGTCTACAACTGCAATTTCGAAAGTATGGAACACTTAAATATTATTGGATCAATAATCACAGTTAATAATACCGTCACTGAAGGAATAAAGAGCATAATACAAACTTCAGACCTATTTTAATATATTGATGCAAATTAGGAAGAATGAATAAAACAAATAAGGTCTTATTAGTATAATGCTAAAAATCCGTATAGATTAAGAACAGATACTGAATGAAGAAAGCTCTTATAATGATATTCGGATATCTCAAAAAGTTAATATTTCATTTGATTGCAGATATGTAGAAGACCGATCAACGTGGAGAAAAGTTGTAGTTAAAAGAAAGGAGAAACAGTGACAAAAGCAACAAAAATGGGCCAATGGTTCAGAGCTGCTCGAAAATCTTAATTGGAAAGAATTAATATTGAAAATATAAGAAATACAATGGAATTAACATACACTATATACGCTATAATAACTAGAAAACTTATATGATACGGATATAAACAGAAAAAGTTTAATGAAACAATAAACTACCCAATATGTGTTATGAGTGAGAACGATATGAATAAATAAAATGACGAAAGCCATAGCAAAAAGAGTAGTGAATAAAAAATGAAGAAGTACCTTGTGGATAACATGTGCTTAGATAGGAACGAATGGAAATGAAGATTCAGAAGACGACAAAGAAATAGGTAAAGAAAAAGTACTTTTACTTGCTGTTGAATTATTTCATATTATGTCGCGACTTGAACCTTTGAATTGAACGTTATTTTACTGTCGTTTTGAAATTATAAACTTTCTAGTGGGTATCTTTATGTCTTTATTACAAATTGTTATTAACATGCGTTTATGAATCATCATATATATCATTATTATATTATATGTATATCTTTTTATAGTTTTACCTTTATAACGTTGTGTATTATAAAAGTATTCTATTTCTTTTTATCGTAGTAAGTCATTACTGAGACAAAATATTTTGGTGTCTAATGGTAACTTGATTCTGTAATAAAATTCATGGCAGACGACAAGCGGTTTCATAACCACTAAACATATCTATTTCTTTATTGTTTCCGTATATATTATGTTTTACAGTTATGAGATTATGTTCGGTCTAATTGTTTTAAAAATTTTGTCGCTTGAATAAGCTTTAACTGTAATAATAATTTTATAGACTTTAATCATTTAGAAGTAAATGTATATATAATTTTTTTTCTGTCACTTGGTTTAAATATAGTTCTTATTATATTATATATATATGTATGTGCAGAAAATAACACTTATTTCAGTTCGTACGATTTGCGGTAATTTATTTAATGTTAATTCTGGAATTTCACGTTTATACTCAGTTTCTGTTGTTCCGCTTATTTATCTGAGAGATGTTACTTTTTTTCTTGTTATTATTTCTCTTTATAAGCAATTTTACTTGTTCATTGGCGGAATAATACCTCTATGGAAGGTTATCACTTCATCTTTTGCGCGATCGTCCGATACTTCTTCTGCCGATTCGTGACTTATCTCTTGCAATTTTGACGTCACGGGTCTCCTCCATTCTGCTTGTGTGATTATTCCATTCTTTTTTTCTATTTTGTGTCAATTCATTTATACACTTTACGTTACATTTTCTTCTAATGTCTTCACTTCTCTTTTGATTTCTCAGTGTATTTCCTATAATTGTTCTCAGTACTCTCATCTCTGCCTTTTCCATTATTCTTTGCGTTGTGGCTGTGTCGGGTCTTGTTTCTGAGGCATATGTCATTATATGTCTTACACTGGCTTTATAAATTGATATCATCTCAGTGTTAATGTGTCTGTTTAGCCATATAGTGTTATTAAGGCATC
Organism: Diabrotica undecimpunctata; assembly: GCF_040954645.1. Taxonomy (NCBI): domain Eukaryota; kingdom Metazoa; phylum Arthropoda; class Insecta; order Coleoptera; family Chrysomelidae; genus Diabrotica; species Diabrotica undecimpunctata. Next base: position 5,247,664 of record NC_092813.1, read on the forward strand.
CTGCCAGTCTATTTGCTTTTAGTACTTGATCTCTCACTTCTTTGTCCAGGTCTCCGTAGCTAGACAGTGTAATTCCCAGGTATTTTATTTCCATTATTTGTTCAATACTGATGCCATCAATTTCTATTTTACATCTAGTTGGTTCTTTGCTGACTACTATTGTTTTAGTTTTCTGAGATGAAATTGTCATAATAAATTCATAATGCCAGGTATTTTATTTCCATTACCTATGAGGTTATTCCATTCTTTTTTTCTATTTTGTATCCATTCATTTATACACTATACGTTACATTTTCTTTTCGATTTCTCAGAGTATTTCCTGTAATTCTTCTCAGTACTCTCATCTCTGCCGCGTCCATTATTCTTTGCGTTGTGGCTGTGTCGGGTCTTGTTTCTGAGGCATATGTCATTATATGTCTTACACTGGCTTTATAAATTGATATCATCTCAGTGTTAATGTGTCTGTTTAGCCATATAGTGTTATTAAGGCATCCTGCCAGTCTATTTGCTTTTAGTACTTGATCTCTCACTTCTTTGTCCAGGTCTCCGTAGCTAGACAGTGTAATTCCCAGGTATTTTATTTCCATTATATGTTCAATACTGATGCCATCAATTTCTATTTTACATCTAGTTGGTTCTTTGCTGACTACTATTGTTTTAGTTTTCTGAGATGAAATTGTCATAATAAATTCATAATGCCAGGTATTTTATTTCCATTACCTATGTGGTTATTCCATTCTTTTTTTTTCTATTTTATATCCATTCATTTATACACTATACGTTACATTTTCTTTTCGATTTCTCAGAGTATTTCCTGTAATTCTTCTCAGTACTCTCATCTCTGCCGCGTCCATTATTCTTTGCGTTATGGCTGTGTCGGGTCTTGTTTCTGCTAATGCCATCAATTTCTATTTTACATCTGTGGTCCTTTGCTGACTACTATTGTTTTAGTTTTCTGAGATGAGATTGTCATATTAAATTCTTTTGCTCTCATGTTAAATTTGTGGACCAGTCTTTGCAAACTATCTTCATCTTGGGCTATTAATATTGCGTCATCTGCGTAACGGAGTATTTTAATTTCTTTGTTTCCCATTCTGTATCCTCTTCGTTTGTTAACGCTTTTGATGATTTGATCCATGATCAAATTGAAGATCATGGGGCTCAATCTCAACGAATCCCCTTGTCTTATTCTGCTGCCTATTTCTATAGATTCTGTAAGTTGTCCCTATATTCTGACTTCAATTTTGTTGTTTTGGTCGATGTTTTCGATAGTTTTTATAATATTTAGGGGAGCTTCTCTATTATACAGAAGATGGATTACATCTTTCAGTCTTACTCTGTAAAACGCTTTCTTTAGGTCAATCAGACACAGGAATGCTGGTCTATTATACTTCAGTGATATCTCAGTAATTTGCTTTAACACGAATTTTGCATCTGTACATGATCTACCACTAAAAAAACCCGGTTGTTCATCTGCTAAACTTATATTGTGATTAATTAGCACTTGTAAAATTTTAGTTGTAAGTTTTAGCGTAGTATTTAACAAGTTTATACCTCTGTAGTTTTTTGTCTGTTTTTATCTCCTTTTTTAAATAGTAGAGTTAGTTCGCTTCTTCTCCATTCTTCCGGCATTTTATTGTGTTTTATAATTTTATTAATTAATGTTGTTAATTTTTCTGTCATTGCTGCTCCACAATATTTCAGTATTCGTTTGGTATCCCGTCTTTATCTGCTGGTTTTCTGTTCCTCAGGTTTTCAAGTATTTTCCGAACTTCCTGTACATTTATATTAAGTTCTTTATAAATGTATGTTGTAATTTCTGATGTTTCCGGTTCTAGCGTCGTTTGTTTTTCTCCTGTATATAGCTTCTTTAGGTAGTCAATCCACGTATCATTTTCTATGTATTTTAGTTCTATTAGTTACTTTACCTCCGTTCTTTGACGTCTGATGAAGCGCTGTATTTCCTTTTGCAGACGAGAAAAATTATGTTCCATTTCTTTCGAAAAACGTTCCCGGTGACCATTTTTTATTTTTCTTCTAAGTGCATGTGTTTCGTTTCTAATTGTCTTGTAATTATGTTATGCTTCTTGTGTTTTGGTTGACATGTATTTCAGGTAAGCTTTTTTGTTTTCTTTACATTTTTCCTTCACTTTATTTATATTTCTTTTACCAAGAACTTTCTTGGCCGAGGCTAAGATATTAGACTTAACTTTTGCCCAGCTTTCTTCGACTCCATCACTTTCTGTGATATATGTTTTTCTGTTTTTTTCGGTTCTTCTTTTCTGGAATAGGTATCTTGTGGAGTCATCCTGTAAGCTTTCGACTTTTATCTTTGTGGTGTATTTCGGTGTTTTGTTATCACATATACGTGTTTTCATTCGGCACAATACCAATTTGTGATCGCTTTCTATTTCTGCTGATGTTAGTGCTCTCTATTCAACAGAATATAGTCTATAATAGATCTTTGTCCTCTACTGTTTTCAAAAATGTATTTGTATTGTTCTTTGTGAGGGAAAAATGTATTATTATTACGTATCTGGTTTTTGCTGCAGAGGTCCGTTAGAAGGTTTCCGTTTTCATTTTTGATATTTTCGTTATATCGCTGTTTTATCCCTGGAACTAAATCATTGCCAACACGGCCGTTAAAATCACCCATAATGATTATATATTTATCATTTGGGGTCTCGTTTATTACAGTCTGAAGGTGTTCGTAGAAGTTTTCTCTTATGGTGGTATCTTTGTTGTTCTCTGGTGCATGAATTGCTATCACATTCAGAGGTTTGACATCCAGTTTAATTTTTACACTTACTATTTTTATACTTGGTGTAAAAAATTTTTGTGTACTAACAGAGCGACTCCTTCTTTGGCTCTGGTTTCTTTGGCAACACCACTGTAAATCATGAGATGGTCATCTATAATAATTTGACCCTTTTCCTTTTTTCTTTGTATCTTTTAGCGCACACATGTCTATATTTTTTTTCTACAAGCTCGTTTGTAATTTTCTGCTCTCTTGTAGAGACTTTACATTCAAAGCACCGATGCGAAGTGTATTTCTCGTTTACCACAAATTCGTTGTCCTCTTTCTCCCGTTAGTCGTCGTAATGAAATCATTCCTGTCCCGAGGCATAATTCTGTTTCTATGAGCTGTATGGTTTTAAAGTCTATCAGTAGAGTACTAAACGGGCTGTAGACCCCCTCCTCCTTCATTTGGGCTTGGGACCGGCAACAGTTCTGTCGAGCTACTCGATCTACCCAACAAAACTGCAGGCGGATTTGAGATATGTTACTTAAGGATGTACTTAATCTGTATTAATTCTTTGATCTGTTTTTTGTTCTCTTTCAGATCTGTTTTATATTAGGTAAATTCTCATTTCATTCCTTAGGTAAATTCTTATTTCAAACCCTCCGGCGCACTTTCAGGTCTACATATTATATAAGTGTTTTATTTTTCTTTTCATTTTACTTTTACCTCTTTTTATACTTACTTTACTTTCCGTGTCCGGAACACCAACAGCTTTAAATTTTGTATTTCCAATGGTTGGCTACAAAGATGGCCCTGTCATTCGCTAAAAATAGATCTTCTTCTGTGTAGGTCTCTCTCATCTCTGTGCATGCTAGTAGATTTTTTGTGGTAACAAACTTTATAATCTTACCTAAGGGGCTTCTAATTTCAGAAACTGTTACACGATTACTCTATTTGATATACGTACATTTATGTACTAAATATTTTAATGCCAATGCATTTTAATAAAAAATACTAATTAATAAAAACGGAAATTTTCGCTTTTCCAAGTTTATAATACACACTTTCTTATGTTTGAAAATATATAAAGCAAGTAATATAAATTACCGCCTTGCTTATTAAAACTAAAAAGTAAAATAAAGGTATATGTTGGTTAACAATTTATATTTAACTACATAAATTAGCCAAATAGTCCTCAAATTCCTCCATGATTAAATTGATGGATATTGAAATAAATTTCAAGTTCCAGAATGTACCTACCTGCTGTAAAATTTGAAAATCTACTACTAATACAATTATTGGCAACATCGCAGGAGTTTAGAAGTATATGCAATATCGTAAATACGGATCCCAAAAATGGTTTATCCTTTTGTGGAGTCCACTTAATCCTACGTGTTGGTCGGAGTCTACATAAAGCGCTACTCAGATAATAAAATACACTGTGTATATTCTACTGGAGTTAGTATAATACCGTTTTAGAACGGAGCTTACATTAACCGCTAGATGTATATATATATATATATATATATATATATATATATATATATATATACATATATATATATATATATATATATATATATATATATATACATATATATATATATATATATATATATATATATATATATATATATATATATATATATATATATTATATATTTACATATATTTATTTGTAATTTTAATTATGCCTCGGCCCCCAAAAATCTTTTTCAGATATCGAAAAATATTAAGTCTTAATATATTTCTGTATTTGATCATTTTACTCATACTTCATTTCATAGTTTACCTCCAAATATTTTCTTTTAAACACTTTTATCTTTTCTGTCTGACGCTACTTAAACTGGGATTATTTTCATTTATTAATTCTCTATAGTGTTTGTCAATGTATTATATATGATTACTTTAGTTCTTCTGGATACACATTTATTTTTCTTAGATGGTTATAAGAATCAGCATATAAATTAAAAATTAAGCTTATTTTGTATGCCTTTGCGCATTGTACTGTTGCCGAGAGGGGGCATTTGGGCCTGTAGGACCCATCGCCGGCTCTGCGGACTTCTTCCTGTCCTCGGAATTAGACCGGGTGTTGACCATCTTTGCTTGTCACTGATAAAATGGTTTAATACAGCTACTGGTATAAAATAACGGTTACCGTGACAAGTATCTGTTATAGGTAATAGTTCCAAGAAGCAGTTGCAAAATAACAGATCAAAATTAGAAAACAGAACAGGTAAAATAGTCTAAGTATTCCTTGACTTACGGAAGGAATAACATCGTAAACAAGAAAAATAAAATGGTATAAAAGTACAATGCAAAGAAAATGTTTCTAAGTGTTTCTTGACTTACGGAAGAAACAACTTAGAATGAAAAATAAAATACACAAGATAAAAAGAATAGAAAAGTGCAGAAATATTCCTAAGTGTTTCTTGTCTTACGGAAGAAATAACTTAGGACAGAAATAAAGATAAATGAAATATGTAAATATGAAACAAGGTATGGAAATATTTCTAAGTGTTTCTTGACTTACGGAAGAAACAACTTAGAGTGAAAACAAACAAGAGAATCAAATATGGAAAAATAAGAATACAAATACTTATAAGTGTTTCTTGACCTAAGGAAGAAACGACTTACAAATACGAAAAATCAAATACAGAAAAGATGTGGAAATATTGCTAAGTGTTTCTTGACTTACGGAAGAAACAACTTAGCATAAAATAGAAAATGACAGAGACAAATGTATTAAGTATTTTCTTAACTTATGGAAAAAAATATCTTAGACAAAATATCGGAAATAATAATGCAACAATGATTATGAAAATATTTCTAAGTGTTCTTTTAACTTACCGGAAAAGAACGGCTTAGACGCACAATTAAAATAACTAGTCAAATATTCAGAGAAATATTTCTAAGAGTTCTTTGACTTACCGGAAAGAACTACTTAGACAAAGTACAAATCAAAATATTAAATAGAAAAAGCAAGATAAATATTTCTAAGTGTTCTTAACTTACGGAAGAACAACTTAGACATAAAATACAAGAAATATAAACAATCAAAATAATCAAATAAAATATCAAACAATCAGTACATGAACAAATATAGATCAATGTAATATTCTAACCTGAAAAGGTCTGAATATACAATAATGCTAAAATAAAAATGGTATATAGGAAATCAGAAATAAAACAATAACTTAGTTGAAACAATAATAGCACCGACTAGGTCTACAGTAGAAGAGGCAAGCTCGACTGTCCGATGAGAGAAAATCTGCCTGCTTTTATGTAAAACAAATCCTTTGTTTTACGTAGCGAAAGTGGAATTTCCCTACATCGAACCAATTAGAAATTTGGATTTGGCCAACCTTGGAATTCCCAAGTATTTTGACCGATATCCAAATTCCTTGATGCCTCCGGCACGGCTGTCACGCCTCCGGAGGACAGTACTATGTTAACTGCAAAATGCTACGATTTTAACAAAAATAGAATTCGAAATAACGCCAACCTCGAGCTGCTTTCTATGTGTTCTAATGAAAATAAACTCGTATTTTTGATCGAGTTTATTTTGTTTGTCGCATATAAAGCTGTTCATGTAACTCAAAACCAACACTTAATTATTATAATCGTGGCACATACTGCTAAGTTATAAATATGTACGCTACTTCAAATTACTAATGGAAATGTTTAATTAATTCGCCGTCATGCTTTATACCGGATCAATAAAAGTGTTACACGTTAAATAAGACCAAACCATCTTAACGTAATCTCTAATCCCGGACGTACTGCAACCAATTGACTTATTATCCACCATTGTATGCAGTTGTTCCTTAACTGGTGCATGTTTAGTGAGGAAACTTGGTATGAATCTGAGATGGTTCCTATTTGTTTAAGCAATATATATGTATATTTAGTAAAGCATTATATATTAGGCATCCCTAGTTCCATTTATTAACCAGATTTAGCCATACGGCTTACACTCCCTCTAAGGGGAAAATTCACTCATCTCAGATACCTACGGCATTAAAAGCATTGAGCTCTGGTGAAACTCTTTCCGTGTTATCGAGCCCTAGGTGACTTGTTTTGCTGGAGTATCTCCCAAAAATTTTAGTACACATCTGGACCTCGCGAGGAGTACAGCTTTCTGCATGCCCTTATAATGATGTTCATTTAGACCCAGCTGTTTTATGTTCACTAGGAGGTTTTTTTGAATAACACCAGTAGTAGAAAGAATAATAGGTACTGTCTGGGTACTTTCCATTCTTCATTGTCTCCCGATTTGTATTTCTAGATCTCTATACTTGGCGATTTTTTCATTGTATTTAACACGTAAATTATTGGTGTTAGGTATCGCGACATCAATAAGTGTTGTTTGTCTGGTAAGTTTATTAACTAGTATGAGATCCCGTCTATTATGTGCCACTGGTTGGTCTGTCAGCATAGTGCGGTCTCAGTATAGCTTGTAGTTGTCATTTTCAAACATTCTGTCAGGGATATATTGATAATAAGGAAGATGTTCGGTTTGGAGAAGTCCCAGTTTCTCAGCTAGTTCTTGGTGAATAATCTTTCCTACTGAGTCATAGCGTTCTTTATAATAAGTTCCGACAAACGCCTGGCAACCTCCGGTAAGATGTTGGATGGTTTCTCGTGGTTGGATCATTTTGGACTTGAGGATCTTTAACAATATATTTCAGGTAATTTTCAGTTGAAATAACCTGATCCTGAATGGCAAGTAGAAAACCCTCAGTCTCAGAAAACATCTTTCCTGATATCAACCAATAGTTCGACGCTGTATTGTCGACATATTCTTGGCTAATCTCATTGGGATGTCGCCCATGCAGAGGTTTACTCATTCAGGTGCGCACTTTTTCTTGCTTAGTCAGATGGTTTATGCGCATTTCTTGTTCCCTCAGTTTTAGCGGCGTTGTATTATCTACTGCATCATTTATTATATTATTAATGTCATTCCTTTAATGATTTTCACTTACATCTTACCCACATAAGGTGTAACGCATATTGCAATATTATTATTGGTATTATTCTTGTTTCTCTTTTTACGTATGCAGCTTGAGTAGCACATTGTTCATTAGTTTAGTATTTTTCCATCAAATGGGCATTCGTTAAATATTTGTTTTAATTCTTGTATTAAGGCCTAAGAGATGTTTAGCAGTTGTGCAATTATGTCTTAAGGACTAGTTGCTCTGTTATTTTTGTAACTTAAGTAGGTGTATTATAGTACACTCCTTCTAATAACTGAGTAATTTATGTAAATTTGCTTTCTGTCTTCTTGATCTCCTGTGGTCAGCCATTTTTCTATTTTCTATGTAATTTAACCTCATACGTATGATAAAGTTCATGCTGCATTAGGAGCAATGGAAAGCAGTTCACATAACGCAAAATCTATGATCAATAATAATAATAATTGTTAAATTTTTTATATCATTTTTTAGGCTATTCCAAACTTTTAATTGACATTTTTAATATTACCGCAATAAATGTTTAGCTGTGATTTTATCCTTGGATGTAGTGAAGTTCGATGGCCTAATAGCGGCAGAATAAGACAACTACGTGTTTTATTACTCTGGAGATGCTCTGGAGGAAACCAAAAAAAAGTTAATTTTATTTTAGGCAACTTCAACGCAATTCTAGGGAAAGGAAAATATAGATGAAATAGTAGGAGAATATGAACTAGGAACAGCTAATGAGAGAGGAGAGAATAGTTCATTTTTGCAAGGACAACAAACTTATTATCCAGGACACATGGGTCAAACTATCAGCCCCAACAATATACTTCGGAAAGCTTCTATAGATGACGGTAAGAACATAGTAACAAACCAAATTAACTACATCGTTATAAACCAAAGATTCCATAAGGCTATAGCATCCATTAACCAGGGACAGATAAAGCAAATGATAGATAAATTAGATAATGCAAATACTCTGTTTTAGTAGACATGCAACTCAAACTAAAGAAAATAAAAACAGCCATCAAAGCACATAGAGTTCATCTAAGAAGACTAAAAAGCTGCTCTTTGCCAACTTATCAAAGAAGAAATACAGAAGGAAGTCTAGAAAGTAGAAACACAAGAACAGCTTAAAGCTACAGAAAAATGGATAGAGTTATAGAAAATCTTGAGAAACATCATAAAAAACAACTGGAGGGTGATACATCTACTAAAAGCAAACAAGGAATCACACATAAAATAGTCATCGATATTGTAAAGGAAAAAATACAAGAATAAAATCTAATAAGCATATAAAAACATAAATAAAACAATGAGACAAAAAAATAAAAGAACCGAAGGACTTGCGGCTATTAGAAAATCATGCAGAAATAAAATGATTAAAAAAACATATGACAACTTTAACATAGGACAACTTTAACTTTAACTTTTAATTGTAAAATAAATCTTTTTAAAAAAGTCAATCAAGAAGTTAGTGATTTAATATATATATATATATATATATATATTTTATACATATATATATACATATATATATATATATATACATATATATATACATATATATATATACATATATATATATATATATATATATATATATATATATATTTATATATATATATATATATATATATATATATATATATATATATGTATATAATATAAATATATATACCGCTGGCCAAAAAAAAATGCAAAACCTAGGAAAAAGATTTTTTTTTAAATATTTGTTACTGGAAGTAACAAATGAAGTAATATGTAAGGTTTTTTCGTAAAAAAATTAATACTGAGTGGCTCCTCCTTGATTTTCTACACACTCAGTTGTTCTATGGGGCATTGGAATACTTATCCAGATTCTTCTTATAGCATGCCCAAAGATCTTCTCAGTTGGCTGGAGGACGTGACAATCGATTTAGATTTCGTCTGCTATAACCCACACATGGTCGTTAGATGGCAAATCAGCTGATCTCAATGGACACTACAAAGTCTCTATACCAGATTGTTGTATAAACTCCATGGTTTTATAAGCAATATGAGGTAGGGATTTAAAACTGGTTGCATTACTTCACCAATATATTGCTGAACTGCCAGGGGCCCGTTAATAAGAACTAGAGTTGATCTAATTTGCAAACATATAACACTCCATACCATATTCAACAGCCAAGTCCATATTTCGTCGCTCAACTCGAAAACGTCTTACACTTATGCGCCGATCCGAAACACCCATACAAAACCTAGGTTCATTACTGCAGTACAAAATTTCAGTTTTGCCGAGATCTATAACACTCTAAGCGTCGAGAATTATGCTGTGGTGTCAAAGGTAGCACCAACAGCTGACGGTAAGCTCTCAGTCTCATTTCAAGTAATATTTGATTAACTATTGTTCTTAAGACTACCATTTTTGTAGCTGGTACTAAATCATCTCTTACTTGATGTAGACTGTCCCGTCCCGATTTCAGAGAGGAAGAAGTCTAAGGTGGCGCAAATCATGGAACAGAATGTCGAATTCATCATGATGAAATTCAATTCGACTTGATATTAATTTTTAACCATGACGATATTAAAATTCTTAGAAGGAATAAAGAAATACCTTTAACGGTACTTTTAGGGGTAGGAGACCTGCGCTACCTGCCTAGATAATTTAGATATTATTAGTCAGTTCAGAACAAGCTATTACAAAAGTCGGTCGCGAAATCTCGTAAGCTAAACTCGCTATATATAGCTCCAAATACTCTCTTCGCTTATTAATATATCATAGGTATCTGTAACTAAGTAGTTACACTCGCATCGCATTATTCATAAAAATTATCAAGCCAATCATTTATAGTAACCAGTGTTTTCTAAAACCGCAGTTTTAATTTTCATATAAACAGTTAATCTATTCAAACCAGCAGTGTTGCCAGTAGTTCGCTTTAAACATAGAAACGACATTCCGCTAAGCAATTCTATTTGTAATTATATATAATAGTGAAAATAGCTTCAGTGAAAAGTGTAGTGGGATATCCCATATCACAGTGTTTTCAGACAGATATCAGAAATTGCTATTTAATCTAAGCATTAAATATAAGCTAGTGTTTAATCTGTTTTTTATTCCAGCCCCTGGCTGGTGGTCCTTCGTCCTTTAATTCTTTAAATGAGTCTGTTTTCCATTCCACATCATCTTCTCCATTAATATCGTTGATGGATTAGCTTCAATTATTGACCTAGAAAATTGTGTTAGGGACAAAATACTTAAACCAACTTCGGAACGATTTCTATAAACAATCTAAGATCAGCAATCTGATTCTAATGATTTTGCATGCTTTATAAAAAGCAGTTTACATAACCCAAAACAGTGCTTAATTGTAATCATAGCTTTAGGAGTTAATCTATGGATAGTAACGTTTTAAAACTGTTTTATTGTGGCATGTTTAAGTTAAATATTATGGAATATGTTATTTAGTTACAATTGTGGTTTAATCCCATAACATCATATTATCTAACATTTAAATGTTTTACTAATAAAATATTCACATGAACCAAGGATATTTAATTTAGTAATTATGGATAAATTTCTTTAAGAAATGTTTCCAAATGTTGCTACGCCACGGGTAGCAATTAATTTACACGTCTTAAAATATACCGAGGTAAATTCTCCAGCAAACTCAAACGACAGCCGATAATGTATTGAAAAGACATTTTTAACCACAGATTAACTTTCTACAACCAATTCCCCAAATTTCCCTGTTAGAAATAATTCAAAAGGTGGGTTTTACCTACCTTTGTTATTGTTACATAGCTTATAGTTAAAAGCTGAACGCTCATTTTTAATCAAGTATATTACTATTAAAGAAAACATTCATATTTGAAGTGATAATTATTAATAACATTTTAAAATCCACAAGGAATCTACGTTCCTGTATTTGGCTGTATACCATATATTAAAAAAATTTATTAAAATCCTTTGTAAAAGGTATATATTTTTAAAAACCCAAACGGGCTGTGTTAGACAAAACGTTTTCGGAATCCATTATTCCATCATCGGTGTCTAGGAGTACATGAATGTAGCCACTAAATACATGGGTAAAAACCCGTTAACAAATAATTAGATACATTTGTTTTACATTATATTTTATAAATTATTAGGATGTTAAAGTTACCGTTGGATTAGGTAACATGGTGACATATGACTCCACGTTGAAGTTGCAAGTCCTGAGACGGTGTGTCTACGAGGACTTTATGGAAGCAACCATATGGTAGATGATAGAATCTAACCAATACAATACAATAAGACAAAAAAATCAAATATAGCAGCATGTCAAAAAGGCCTTAATTATATATCTTCGTGTCTATAAGTCCAATCGTGACGTACAGTATCTCAAACGACAGGATTTAACCAATTAAAAACGATGAAATAAAAAAATTAAATACAGCAACATGTCAAAAGGGCCGTAATCAAGTATCTTCGGTCCTATTAGTCCAATCGTGACGTGTAGTACCTCTAATTATAGAATTTAACATAAAGAATACAATGGGATAGAAAAATCAAATGCAGAACAATGTCAAAAGGGCCTTAGTTGTGTATCTTTAGTTCTGTTAGTCCAATCATGACGTGCAGTACCTCAAATGAAAGGATTTAACAAATAAAATACAATGAGGTATAAAAATTAAATGGAGTAGCATGTCAAAATGGCCTTAGTTATGTATCTTCGGTCCTATTAGTCCAATCGTGACGTACGATAACTCAAATGATAGAATTTAACTAATAGAATACAATGAGATAGAAATCAAATTCAGCAAAATGTTAAAAGGGCCTTAGTTACGTATCTTCGTTTTTAGTAGCCCAATCGGGACGTACAGTACCTCAAATGATAGGATTTAACCAATCGAATACAATAAGATAGAAAAATAAAATACATCAGCTTGTCAATAGAGCCTTAGTTATGTATCTGCGGTCCCATTAGTCCAATCGTGACGTTTCGTACCTCAAATGATAGAATTAAACTAATAGAATACAATGAGATACAAAAATTTAATAGAGTAGCCTGGCAAAAGGACCTTAGTTATGTATCTTCGATCCTATTAGTCCAATTGTGACATACAATACCTCAAATGGTAACATTTAACCAATAGAATACTACGACGTAGAAGTTAAATACATCAACACGTCAAAACAACCTTAGGTATATATCTTTGCTCCTATATATGTTATGTCAAAAGAGCCTTAGTTGCGTATCTCTGGTGCTATAGGTCTAATCATCACATATAGAGCCTAAAATTCCATTTCCAATGTGTAACAATAAGACTACCAAAGAGATTTGAAGTACTATTGTAAAAATAATACCTCAATCAACCATGGGAGCTTATCGTCTATACCTTGCCTAGCTCAGTATCTCAAGGGTGAGTTCGTCTTGTCTTAAACTAGGGATTGAACCTGAGTTCTCAGTTGATAGCAAATAAGACAAATTTTAACCAATCATATTTATTTAAATTAATAAAAAAAAACAATTATTGCTTCGATGGGCGGCTTGTGTGTTCTAGCTGTTGGAACCTCCAATTAGAAGTTGTGGCTTCTGGAGAGCTGCAGTCACACGTGGCTGTATGTCCGGACCAATTATTGAACTCCAAATATGCCAATAAAACCAATAAACCAATTAAATTGTCCAGTAAACCAATAAGTTTTATATCTCCAATAAAAATAAACTGTCCAGTAAACCAATAAGGTCTTGATATCTCCAATAAATGGAATAATCTCGATTTAACGGAGATAATAATATAGAGTGTAAACCATATTCCCAATGCTTTATGAAATAGAACCAGTTTATAATATTCCGGACGACGTAATACCACCTTATTTTAGAATATTGGTCGATGAATTGAAATCATTGTTCAAGAAACGAATTATTCATGTGCAGATGTTTTACTATAAAAACATGTAAAACCAAAATCTCGATTAAAAAATTTGCAACCAGTTACTCTCGATGAAACTTAACCCCATTATTGATTTTACGAGTGATAAAATGGGTCGACAAAAGACCAGTTTTAATCCTTGCACCATTTAAACATAATAGTTGTATCTTGGTTTAATCAAATGAAGAGAAAAATTATACACAAGTACTAAAACCACAAACTATTCTCGATTATAACTTGGTGAAAAAGAGTGTTGATTTTAGTGATCAAGTGGCTTCTTACCAAAGCCTGCAAAATGCTGAAGTGGTACCGGAAAGTGGCAATGGAATTAATATTTAATACCGCAGTAGTCAATGCTTAGTTGGTAAATAATAGAAAACGTAAAAAAAGCGACAACCTATCCTTGAGTTCAGACTGGAGTTCGCGAAGGCATTTACAAATAAAGAAATGTTGTAACCTTCACGACCAGTTACACCCAAAAATACCATTTAAGGCAAAGCGATGTAGATAATACAAAGAGAAGTAAGTGTACAAGATGTTACAAAGTTTTAAGAAGAAACCTGACTAGTAGAAAGACCGATAGAAAAGTTAAAACATACTCTGAAGAATGTGATTGCAAAACTGAAATATATCTAGTGTGCTTCAATGAAGCACATTAAAAAACAATTTTACTTATACAGGAACTATTATTGAGTAAAAATGTATTGTGCCTCAAGTGGCCTTATAGTATTGGAAGTCGTAAGTTGATAGTTTCCAGTAGAACGTTTTTATTGTTAATTACCTCCGTAAAAGTGAGTTATAGTATTTATAAAGAAATGGATGTAAATAATATGCCTTCGGCATCTAAAAAAGCTAGATGTGAAGATAAACGTAGATTGACCACTGCTGAATTACAATCATTGTTAGAAGCATCTGGAGGACGATGTAGATTAAATGAATTGTGGAAGTGACTCTGACGAAATACTTGCACAAAGTTGTTCAGAAAAATCGAGGATTGCGTTTTGGAAAGAGACAACACAAACAGAATTTAAGACTTTTCTCGGGCTTATGTTCCATATGGGAACAATTAAGATGAACCGTCTGCATGACTACTGAAAAAGTATGGGTAACTTCTATAATAGTGTTGACTTGACTACACAATTGTTCATAGCCCATATGAATTAATAACCGAATCCTCACTTGTCAAAGAAACTAAAAAAACGTTAAGTGGTCTAAAAACTAAAAAGTAAAAAAATTTAATAATATGTTAAAAGTTTTTTTAATATACCCTAAAACTGAAAGCGCAAAGAATCGATTGCAAGTTACAAAATACTTGTAGAGTCATACGAGTTTGGAAAAGTACAGTTGTTTAAATAATTGCTTTCTATGATAAACAAATTGAATAAATTGTAAAATATTTTTTGATCTGCTTGATATTTAGCACACTTTAATAACTCATCAATTGCCATGATTTCAAGTAGCTATATTACCTGTCGTTAGTCAAAAAACAAAGTTATTAACATTTATAAATTACTACAAACATAATATCTTAGACTATATGGTTTTTTGGAATTATCTCAATTATTTATGTATTTAAATTTGGTATTTCTCTACATAGAAAACTTTTTATGGTCTACAACTTTTATTTAAATTATTTTTCTTTAGAATGTATACAAAACGTTTTAGGTATAAGCAAAAATTTTTTTGCCATTTATGATTGTTTAAAAAAACAAAGCAAAATCAACTGTACGTCTTTACAAATTTTTCGTGAACTACTTTCTTATGGCATGGTCAAAGTCAAATATTATTTTTTTATGTGTCTAAGCCACAATTATTGGTCGATATTGAGATGAAAATTACATTTTTAATTAACTAATATTTAACAATACGATTTCCAATATTTAACCTTGATTATTGTACAAATTATGTAAAAATGTGTATACACATTTTGTACAAAAAACGTTTTTTAAAAACGATTTCCTGAATGGAAATCAGAATGTTAAACATTAAATAATTAAAAATGTGATTCTAATCCCAATCACAACCAATATTTTTGACCTAATCACATAAAAACCTAATATTTATCTTAAACTATTCACTGATAGCTTCGATTAAACAGCTTGGAAATTCAAATATGTAAAATATTCCCCTACACAACTCTCTGGGAAAAATATCTAAATTGAATAACAACTGAACATTGATATAAAAAAACTTGTTGGTTGACCCCAGCCGGCCGGCAGGTAGTTTCAATGTCTTCATTTGAACTTGACCTAAATCCGATCGATATTTTTATGTTTTCAAATATTATTTAAGTATTAACACTGGCAACATCTATTGGCTTTAAAATGATACCAAATACAGTAATTTTACCTCCCAATGTTAAAATGATGGTTTGATGTAAAAAATTTAATTTATAAAAAAATCGGATTATTGAAAAATCGACAACGGTGCCAAGCCTACAAAGGTGCACTAAACGAACATACACGACTTATAAATAGAAAATGATAGCATTTCTTGGTGATGCTAAATTACTGCAACGTGAAAAGAGCTTAAAACTATAGCGGGATGTATATATATATATATATATATATATATATATATATATATATATATATATATATATATATATATATATATATATATATTTGTAGTACTGGCGCCAATATATTTAATAGCCATTCCAAAGCAGTACTTTAGAAGTATATCTGTTATTATTTTTGTATCAATTTTTGATAAGGAAGTTTTTCTAATAGTTAATTCACGAGATAATTTTTCAGAATGTGTTGCTTCCGTTGTGCAGCATTTAAGCTAAAGAAAAATTAGTTTCATTTTTTTTTGACTTTGAAAATTGTGAGACATAGTGTGTAGGGATAGAAATCTTACACCAATTTCAAAACGTTTTCTATAAGGTACACACTCTACAATTGTAAATCTGTTTTAAGTGGTTTTGTATACAGTTATTTATTTACCGCAAAATAATGTTTAATTGTAATCGTAGCTTTAATATATCTTTAACTAATTAACTAACGTAGTATTTATAATATAACATATTTATAGCAATAATGTACGTTTACCTATTTCAGCTACAGTTGCGTCATCTCACTTTGCCAGAGAATTGTCAGAAAAAATTGCAATATTTATTGGTATATTTATGCACCACGAAAGAAAAAGCCATTGAATTGCTCTCCTTTGGCTACGAATATGGCAACATGGATAGAGATGGAACCAACTTAGAGCTGTGTTGTACAAAGATGTCAATCCAAATATGTATACCTAATAGTATTTGGTTGGGTTCCTCCATAGAAAGTAGTTTTGATTGTCTAAAAACGTTGAATAAATATAGTTGTAGCACTGTCGCCAATATATTTAAAAACAGATATAAAATAGTATTTCTGAAGCAAATTTATTATTTTTTCATCAGTGTGAGCTACGGAAGTTTTTTCTTTTAGTTAATTCTCAAAATCAGTTTTCAGAATATGTTGCTAATTTAGACAGCATTTAAACTAAAGAAAAATTCGTTACATTTTTTTTACTTGAAAAATTGTATTGGAAACAGAAATCCTACTCCAATTTCGAATCGTTTTCCATAAGGTAAGCTGTCCAAATGTCCAAACTTAATCAATTTGATTTTGCATGCCTTGTGAAAAACAGTTTACATAACGCAAATCAATAATTAATTGTAATCGACCTATCTAGGTTAAATATAGTGTATTGTATATGTATATACGGTGTTTAGCCATAGTTGTGGATTAATCACATATAAATATAATATCGAACCGAACTTCTGTTCGATTGTGCTATAAACTTTTAACATACATGTTTAATTATATTGCCAATCTAATAACTAACATTGTATTTATAATGATATTATACATTTTTACATATTTCAGTAGAGACACCTAAATGTCAGACAATTCTCGGAAACTAATTGGAATATTTGGTTTATTTATGCACTACGATAAAAGAAGCCGTTGTATCGATCACCTTTGACTAGAAATATGGGAAGATGGATATAGTTGGAACCAATTTAGAGCTGTGTTCTATGGCAGTATCAATCCAAACATGTATATCTGATCGTGTTTCGTTTGGTCCTTCCGTAGAAAGTAGTTCACATAATGCAAAAACAATGAATAGTTATAATTTTATCACTAATTTATAAATTGTGAGTATTAGTTAATAACCTATTTCAAACTTCTTATAGATATTTGTAGTATTATCGCAACTAAATTTAATAGCCGATCCAAAACAGTACTTTTTGTTTAAAATTAATGTATCCACATATATTAGGATATTTTAATAATTCGATAAGCTTTATAATCGTTTATTGGAACCTAAATACAAACTTATATTTTAACAGATGATGTTTTGATTGTTGACATTAACCTTGACAGTTGTCACCACACGTCTAACGGCTATGTTCGGTTTAGTAATACATAGTTAAACACCTTCCCCTCAAAGGTCCATTGTAAGAGGGGGTTTGATTAGACGACCTGATTTTGAGCCATTGGTCCTTTTGGGGCTAAGATTGTTTGAAGTATTTATAGATGTTTTTGGGGGCTTAACAATTCCTAAGTTGGCAGTACTGTGAGGTTCGTGATGGTGGTCATGATTCTGTCTATTTTTTGTTATGTCACTACCATTTGGGTATGTGTTTACATTGTTCTGTTTATGTACCTTATTTTGTTTATGTCTTACCACAATGTTTTTTACACATTTTTACACGTGCTTTTGGGCATATAGATTATTGGCTTAAGCTAAGTCAGGGTAAAACTCAGGTTCTAGTAGCAGCTCACTAGCTTGAGATTTTGTTATAGAGTGTTTCATTTGGTTTGTATTGCGCCTAACTATTCTATTGTTATACTCTTTTCTGATCCAGTATGATCTTGGTTCCTTAGCTTTTTCAATAATCACTGCTTTGTGCCATATTTCATCCCTTCTACTTTTCACTACTACCTTATCACCCTTTTTAAACTCAGTTACTGCTTTACGTGCTGTTTTATCATAATGTATTTTCACCTTCCCTTGTTGTTTGCACAGCAATCCATATGTTGTTTTCTGTATCTGAGGTTCTAATTGTTTACTAGTTATAGGTAGTTGAGTCCGTAAAGTCCTGCTTTAAAGAATCTGGGCTGGAGAGGCATGCAGTGCAATAATTCCTGTATTGTTATTTTCCATTACAGATTCACGAAAATCAGTGTTTGTTTCTACACTTTTCCTTAATATTTGTTTTGAGATGCTGACAGCCTTTTCTGCAAGACCATTACTTTGGTGCCACTCTGGAGTACATGTTGCAAAAGTTATATATTTTTCACGGTAATAATTCAAACATTTCTGTGACACAAAGGGTAAGTTGTCAGCAATTAAAAACTGTGGGTATCCAAATTTACTGAGCAGATCTTGGAATGCACTGATTACAGAATTTGAAGTCTTATCTTTTAAAATGGCAAGATCTATCCAATGGGAAAGATAGTCTATGGTTACAAGATAGTATTTAGCGCCGAACTCCACTATATCAGAGGCAACTTTATTAAATCGTAACTTAGGTACAGAATAAGGTAACACGGGTTCCTTGAAATTCTTGGGTAAGTACTTTTCACATGTCCTACATTCTTTTATGGATGTTGTGATGTTGTCATTAAGGTGAGGCTAATAAAATATTTTTCTTGCCTTATTTATGGTTTTGCTTATACCTAGGTGTCCCTTATGCATTATTGTCATGTAGTTCTTTCTCAGAGCTCTAGGAACCATAATTTTGTCCTCATGGAAGACTATACCAGCTTCAACAAAGATGCTATCTTTTAACTTAGGTACAGAATAAGGTAACACGGGTTCCTTGAAATTCTTGGGTAAGTACTTTTCACATGTCCTACATTCTTTTATGGATGTTGTGATGTTGTCATTAAGGTGAGGCTAATAAAATATTTTTCTTGCCTTATTTATGGTTTTGCTTATACCTAGGTGTCCCTTATGCATTATTGTCATGTAGTTCTTTCTCAGAGCTCTAGGAACCATAATTTTGTCCTCATGGAAGACTATACCAGCTTCAACAAAGATGCTATCTTTTAGCTTTTAGTATGGTTTGCATTTTGCTGGTAGCATATTCTCTTTTGGCCATCCATTGAAGTAGTAGTTAAAAATTTTTAAAAGTGTTTCATCCTTACTCGTGAATTCCCTTAATATAGATCGTTTCTCAATACTCATTGGTAGATGTTTGCTCACAGAATGTACAATTTCAATCATTTCAGGGTCGTTTTCCTGCACTTTTAAACTAGCACGTAACAACATGTGTGCGAAATGGATATTTTTACCTGAAACATATAATGTATTCAAGGAATACTTCAGAAGTTTCAACCTTAATAGTTGTAATCTCACAGATCCAATTTTACATATAGGTTTTGCCATAATAGATATAATTGGTTTATAATCGGTCTGTACATCAACAATAGATTTATAAATGAAATCATGGAACTTTTGGGTGGCATAATGAATTGATAAAAGTTCTTCCTCTGTTTGGCTGTAGTTCACTTCGTGATCATTCATATTTCGAGAAGCACAAGCTACCAGTTTTAAAATTTTATTCTCATGTTCTTGAAACATACAGCAACCTAATCCATTCTTGGAGGCATCACATTGTAGTATAATCTTCTTCTTTGGGTCAAATGGCGTTAATGCAGGAGATTTAGTAATTATTTATTTTAAGTTTTCAAAACACCTTTGTTGTAATAGCAGCCATTTGAATTCTACGTCAGATTTTAAAAGTTCACATAAAGGTTTAATATGCTACGCCATATTCTAGATATATTTTCTAACATAATTAAAGCTTCCAATTATTCTTTAAATTATTCTTTGACCCAGATAGAGTTAAATTATTCAACTCTATCTGGGTCTATTTCCATACCTTTGTTTGAGAATACTTGTCCCATAAATTTTACTTGCCTCTGGCAGTATTGGAATTTTTCTTTATTGAATTTGGCGCCGGTTTTTTTAGCCCTTTTTATCACTTGTGCAACTGCTTTCTCATGTTCCTCTTTATCTCGGCCCACTACTATCATGTCGTCATGTAAGATCTGGACATTTTCTAAGTCTCCAAAATTTCTTTCAACTTGTTCCTGGGAGTTTGAAAGTCCATAAGGCAGAACCACATATCTGTAGATACCAAAAGGTGTAGCAAAACTACATTTCCAAGAGGAGTTCTCATCTAATTCTAACTGGTGGTACCCTTCAGCCAAATCAAATACAGTGAATATTTTTTTTCCGATCATATTGGAGCACACTTCTTCAATGGTCTTGACTGGTTGTGGTTTTCATACAATTTGACCATTAAGTTTTTATGGATCTAGACCTAATCTCAATGTACCATTACTTTTTTCAACAATTACTATACGGTTTATGCTGGCATGAGGGTCTATTTCATCCACTTTTACTATGGCTTTCCTCTGCACTAGCCTGTCAAGCTCGTTTTTTAGAGCATCTTTCATGGCGAATGGAACCTTTGTAGGTGGATAACTGACTGCTTTGAAATTTTTTGTAGTAGTTATCTTAAATTTCCCTTCAAATCTTCCATAGCCAGAAAATATTTTATGATGCTCTGCTATGAATTGATCTTTCTCAACATTGTTGTTACGTTTTTTAATATTTACCCTGTTTATTCGTTTTAAAAGAAAAAGATCAACACAAGCCTGCCCACCCAGCAAAATTTTGTTAGCTCCTTCAACAATTACAAAATTTTCATATATATTTTTGTTCTTATACTTACAATGAAGGCTTATAGTACCAACAGTTTTTGCCTGAGTGCCTTCAAAACCCTTTACAATAAATTTATTTTTACATACCTTAAACTGCTTGTCAATCCTTATGTCAGCCCCTGTGCCTAGATTTACTTTAAATTTGGAATTCTCTACTTCAACAATCTCATTCCAAAGGTCCCGTAACTGATTTGAAACATTAACATTATTTATCACTAAACTAGAACTACTATCACTATCACTGTCGGATTTCTCTTGGTTGTCCAAATTCTCTACATTTCTTACTCTACAAGCAACTGCAAAGTGGTTCAAGATTCCACACCGCGAACATGATTTTCCAAATGCTGGACTTCCTTGGCCCGTGCATTGTTTGACAGCGCCTACATTTAAATTTGTCTTGCTGTTTTCTGCTTGTGTGCGGTGTATGTTTATCCTTGGGAAACCTCTTGATAGCATGAATTTCTGCGATGCTCTCTTCTGCAAACATTTTGTTCTGGTTCTTACTGATTTCACTTGCACGGCAAATTTCTATGACTTTATTTAACTTTAGCTTGTCTATTCCTAGTAGAGCTTCTCTTGTGACTGTATCACGAATGTCCATGACAATTCTGTTTCTTAGAGCTTTCCCCTCAGTTGTTTTATCTGGGTCAGTTACATTAAAATTACAAAATTTCACCAGATGCTTTACTTCAGTGAGGTAATGCTCAAAATATTCGCCCTCTTTTTGGTTTCTGCTTAAAAACTTGTACCTTTCAAACACTTCATTGGCTCTTGGATTAACATATAACTTTAGCTGTTCCATCATGTGTTTGTAGGGCTCAGCGGTTCCATCAGGGATTGCAATTGTGCACATTATTCTAGCGGACTCGGTTCCTAATATATTTCTGACGATTGCCAGCTTTATATTATTGGCAGACTGATCTTTCCCTGTGGCTACTAGATAATCTTCAAATGAGATCTTCCAAAACTTCCATGTGGTAGCGGCATTCTGCCCCTGTATGTCGAAATCTGGAGGCAATTTTACAGGTCCATGCATGTGTGACTGTGCCATGTTTAAAATTAATGTATCCACATATATTAGGATATTTTAATAATTGGATAAGCTTTATAATCATTTATTGGAACCTAAATAGGTACAAACTTATATTTTAACAGATGATATTTTGATAGTTGACATTAACCTTGACAGTTGACACCACACGTCTAACGGCTATGTTCGGTTTAGTAATACATAGTTAACACTTTTGAAGTAAATTTATGATTTTCTTTTTACCAATGTGAAATACCAATCCATTAGGTACGTTATTTTATAAATCAATTCTCGAAATCAATTTTTAGAATGTTTTTTTTTTTAATTACAAAACAATTTCGTATCAACATCTAAAGTTATTAGCAACATATAAACATATACATGAGATAATTGACTTATAAATATTAAATTTTGTTAATTATAATGATGTCTTTAAGTAATTTTACCAATTGTTCAATTTTACAGTTACATCAGTTGATGTGGTTGGTCTGTCTTTGCAACTGGTATCTTGGACACTCTACAAGAACATTCTTAACACAACACTGAGAGGAACATTACAATCGCCCCATAAAGTAGTTCTTAGAATGTGGAAATTTTTTGTGGAACATTTGAAGGAACGAACAGTTATTTAAATTTTTTTCTTTGATCTAAAAAAACTGTGTTAGGAAAGAGAAAGGGATGCAAAACAGTATTTTTGAAGTAAATATATTATTTTTTTTTTAACAATTTGGGCTACGGACGTTGTCGTATTGGTTATTTCTTGAGTTCAGTTTTCAGAAAGTGTTGTTCCTACGTGCAGCATTTAAAATTTAAATTTAAAGAAAAATTCATTGCATTTTTCTTAAATTTAGAAAATTGTGTTGGGGTAGCACAAGGTAAGCACTCTAATCTCGCATATCTAAGCAAGTTGCTTTTGCATGTCTTGCACTTTACATAACGCAAATCAAGGATTATTTGACATCGTAGCTTTAATAGTTAATTTATAAACAAGTAGGTTCTAAAACTGTTTCACATATCTCTTGGTTTGTTAAAGTTAAACACTATGTTTAATCGGTGTTAAGTCACAATTGTTGACTAATCACATATAAATTTAATATCGAATCGAACTTCTGGGTAAAAGTTTCTATTGTGTTATAAAATTTTAACATACATGTTTAATTCTATGCCCAATCTATTAACTAACACTATATTCATATTATGACATATTCATAATAGTAGTTTTACCTATTTCAGCTAATGTTGAGTCACCTAAATCTCCTTGTCAGACAATTCTCGGAAACTAATTGAAATATTTGGTTTATTTATGAATAAAAACAGAAAAAGCCATTTTATTGATCTCCTTTGACTAGAAATATGGGAAGATGGATATAGATGGAACCAATTTAGAGCTGTGTTCTATGGAGGGGTCAATCCAAATATGTATAGCTGATCGTATAAGGCTTGATTCCACTATAGAAACTTGTTCACATAATGCAAAAACATTGAATAATTATAATTTTATCATTAGTTTATACATTGTGGTTATAAGTTAGTAACCTACTTCAAATTTCTTATAGATATTTGTAATATTGTCGCCAGTATATTTAATATCCGATCCAAAACAGTACTTTTCAAGTAAACTTATGATTCTATTTTTACCAATAAGAACTATCATTTCATTAGCTACGTTATTCTATCAATAAATTCTCGAAATCAGTTTTTAAAATATGTTAAGTACTCCTTTGGTGGAAAATTTGAAGTAATGAAAAATTATTTAATTTTTTTTCTTTGACCTGGAAAATTGTGTTAGGGATCCAAAACAGTATGTTTGAAGTAAATATTATTATATTATTCGTTTTTATCAGTTTGGGCTACGGACGCTTTTCCATTAATTATTACTTGACATCAGTTTTCAGAATGTGTTGGTTTCTGCCTGCAGCATTTATACTAAAGAAAAATTCGTGGAATATTTTTCGTTGACTTAGAAAATTGTGTTGGGGACAGAAATCCTACTTCAATTTTAAATTATTCTCTATAACGTAAGCAGTCTAGTCTTGTATATAGAAGCCAATTGCTTTTGCATGCCTTGTAAAAAGCATTTTACATAACGCAAATCAAGTAATAGTCGTCATCGTATCTTTAATAGTTAAATTGTGGACAACACATTCTGAGACTGTTTTCTATTGGCATGTGAAAGCAACACTATGTTTCTATAGTGTTCAGCTACAATTGTGAAAATCACATATATATTAAACATCGAATCGAACTTCTGGATAAGCGTTTCTATTGTATTATAAACTTTTAATATACATGTTTAAGTTTATCAGCAATCTATTAACTAACATTATATTGATATTATAGCATATTAACTAATAATATGATATGGTTTTATCTATTTCAGCTACGGTAGAGTTAGCTAAATCTCTTTGTCAGACAATTCTCGGGAACGAATTGGAATATTTGGTTTATTTATGCACTACGAAAGAAAAGCTGTTGAATTTAGCTCTTTGTCTAGGAATATATGAAAATGGATAGAGAAGGAACCAATTTAGAGCTGTGTTCTATGGAGCTGCTATTCCATACTTGTATATTTGATCATGTGTGGATTAGTATCTCCTTAGAAAGTAGTTCACATAATGCAAAAAGAAGAATAATTATAATTTTGTCACTTCCTTATAAATTGTGAGTATTATTTGTAAGCTCTTTCAAACTTCCCATAGATATTTGTAGTATTTTCGCCAACATATTTAATACCCGATCTAAAACATTACATTTAAAGTAAATTTATGATTCTCTGCTTATCACTGCGAGCTACCATTCGATTAGCTATATTCTTTTATCAATCAGTTTTTATAATGTGTTACTCTCATTGCGGAAAATTTGAAGTAATGAACAATTATTTTCTTTTACTTTGCCCTGAACAATTGTGTTAAGGATTCCAAAACAGTACTTTTAAAGTAAGTATACATTATTCTTTTGATATTATTTTGGGTAATCCCAAATATTTACTCTTCTCTAATCTTTAATCTATATTTAGTGTCCTCTATGGAATAGAAAAATTAGAGAATTACAGAATATGCCATAAAACCATTAGAGGCATTTAAAATATGGTGCTAACGACGTATGTTGAGGGTCTCATATATACTCCAGACAAGTAACAAAATTATTCTCCAGAGAATAAGAAAAGACAAAGAAATTGTTAACACCACAAAAAATAGAAAATTGGCTTACTTTGGCCACATCATGAGTAATGATAAATACCGACTTCTGTAGTTGATTCTACAAAGCAAAATTGAGGGTAGGAGAGATCCTGGACGTAGACGTATCTCCTGGCTGGCCAATCTTAAGTGGACAGGTCTAAGATAAACTTATCTATTTCAAGCTGATGTGTATAAATAAAGATAGGTCAATGTGTTCGCCAACATCTCTAGAAGATAGGCACATTTAGAAGAAGATTGATTTGGTCTACAGACGTTTTTCTATTAATTATTTCTTGTGATCACTTCTCTGAACATGTTGGTCTCTCATGCAGCATTTAAACAAAAGAAAAATTCGTTGCACTTTTTTCTTTAATTTGGAAAATTGTGTTGGGGACAGAAATCCTACTCCAATTACGAATTGTTCCCTATAAGGTAAGCAGACTAATCTCGTATTTGCTTTTGCATGCCTTGTAAAAAAACTTTACATAACGCAAATCAAGGATTAGTTGTCATCCTATCTTTAATAGTTAAATTGTGGACAACACATTCTGAGACTGGTTTCTATTGGCATGTGAAAGCAACACTATGTTTATATAGTGTTCAGCTACAATTGTGAATTTTTTTTTTGGCATAGACTTTTAGTCATTCAGCCAGACTCAACATGGTAAAAAAATATTGTCTGAGTTTATATTGAAATAAATATACAAAACAGGTAAACAGGGTCACTCTCTTCTCGCCTAGGGGCCCATCAAGGCATTTTTTTTTACATACAACACTAGGCCACGGTAAGAAAGGAATTTAAACAATTGGGTTAGAGACAAAGGTTACGTTATTAACTAATGTATAATTATTCACATGGTTATTTTACTATCTTTTAAAAACATAACTAATAAATCATACACTGCTCTCGAGTCTAATGATAATAGGTACTGAAGGTTCCAAGGGGCTAATATATTGTGTTTATGTAAATTATTTATTAATCTGGATGAAGTTATAATATTTCTGGGGCAACTGAAAAATATATGATTTAGGTTTCCTTCTTCTGTACAAAATTCACATTGATCATTATCTAAAACCTTAAGTTTAAATAAATGTTTGGGGTAACAAGCGTGCCCAAATCTCAGTCTTATGATCGTGGTAACATATTTTCTAGGTACATTAAAAAACTTATACCAAGGAGTTTTAGGAATATCTGTTTGAAGAGAAGTGTGTCTATTTGGGCTAACAATGGAATATTCCTTCCATATATTATCCCACCTTTGGTATAATCTTAATTTTAAGGAAGCCAGAAAGTCGCAAGCCGTGATTTTATACGAAGTTTCTCTACCAGACATAATACTTTCTCTTGCTAATTGGTCTACATGTTCGTTATTTTCCAAACCTATATGTGCTTTAATCCAAACAAAAAGTACATTTTTGCCCCTTGTTACTAACTTTTGTTTGATATCCTTAATTTTGTAAATATAAGGGCAACTGTACGTATTTGGCAATCCCGGTTTCCCAATAGAGGTCAAAACTGATAAAGAATCTGATAATATCACTAAATGGTCCGAGTTACTTTCTGTTGCATAAAGTAAGGCCTCATATATTGCAAGAGCTTCTGCTGTAAAAATAGAGATCTGGGAGTTCAACTTAAATGTGCGCTCTATTCGTTCCAATGGAATAAAAAAAGCGCATCCAGTGCCGTTTGATGATTTGGAGGCATCGGTATATATAACGACGGAGTTTTCGAATTCTGATAATATTGAGTGAATAATCTTTCTATTTATGTGTATACTGTCACTATATTTTGGTACCATGATATCTGCATTTGAACCATGATATGTTGCATATGAGATGTTTTGAAGTGTATACGTAGCTTTATCTATCTCTTTTAATGTTTCCATATTATGTTGCAAAGCTTCGCAGACTAAAGGCGATTTCTTTTTTTCCCAGTATTTAGTAGACAAATCATAGCAATTCAGAGTGATGAGCTTTGTGTATAACGATTGATTTTTTATATATGTCTTTACCAGAAATTTTTCGGTCAGGAAGTTTCGTCTGATATTTAAAGGTGGTTCCAAGGCTTCCAAATACAAGGGTTGAATTGGTGTGGACTTCATAGCACCTAAACATGTACGTAGAGCTGAATTATGTATTACGTTAATTTTATTTAGCAATACATTACTGGCTGATCCATAAAATATGCTTCCGTAATCCAAAATGGAGCGAATATACGCTCTGTAGAATAATAAATTTACGTCTACATCAGCACCCCACCACGTTTTATTGATTGATTTAAGGAAATTTATTCCCTTGTTGCATTTGTTTAACATATCCTCAATGTGATCCTTCCAAGTCAAATGTTTGTCAAGTGTCATCCCTAAATATTTGACCTTATTTTTTAGTGGATATTGATGCTCTCCTAATTTAATTATTTGATCGTTAGGTTTATAATGTCTGGTAAAAATGCAAACCTGAGATTTATTACAAGATAATTCAAAATTGTTTTTATAAAGCCATTTTTGAAGTAGTTGATAGATACTATCCAAGTTTTTGATTGCTTTTTTATATTCTTTGTGTTCTGTGTAAATGCAGAAATCATCTGCGTATTGTATGAGGTTGAATGGTATGTTATTTATTTTAATATTGTACAAATCCGCTACGTACAAATTAAACAGGATAGGACTCAATACAGAACCCTGAGGTAATCCTTTGTTTACGATTCTGGGACCTATGAGCATTTGTTCTTTTCTTAAATAAACTAATCTGTTTGAATAAAGATTAACAATACTATCAGCAAATTGAGCTGGAATTTGAAATATTCTTGTCATTTTTTCTTTGAGTGCTGTTAGACACACAGAGTCATAAGCACCTTCTATATCAAGAAATAATACCGGTAAGTAATTGTTCCGGGAATAATTGTTTTGAATGTCTACAACTAGGGAAGCCAATGCATCCAAAGTACCAAAACCTTTCCTGAATCCGTACTGTTCTTTGGGTAGAAGGTTCTGCTCTAGTAACCACCATTCTAGCCTAGCCTTAAGTATTCGCTCTAGAGTTTTTTGTACACAATATAATAAAGATATGGGTCTGTAAGCTTCAACTAATTTTAGATTTTCCCAGGTTTGGGAATAGGAACGACAATAATATGTTTGAAGGCCGAAATGTTAGAACCTTCTATAATTATCTGATTAAAAATATTTAGAAGTAACTCTTTTGCATTATTTGGTAAATTAAATAGCATAATATATTTGATTTCATCATAACCATGAGAAGTGTTAGGACGGTCACTAAGGGCACAGTCCAATTCTAGCATAGTAAACGGTTTTAAGAGAAAATGGCTATGATTCGGATTAAATAACATTAAATCTTCGTGATTGTTCACAGATGGTGGTGCAATTTTGTCGAAGAACTCTGCTATCCACGAATCTTCTAGTGGTAATGGAGCATTGACCCTTTTCCTGTTCATCCTTTTCGCTTGATTCCAAATCGAAGTAGGCGACGTTTGTTTATTTAATTTTGAGCACCAATCAACCCAGCTTTGTTTGGCTTTTGATTTCAATAATTTCTTAGCGTGTGCACTAGCTTGTTTACATTTAATAAAATTTTCAACTGTTGGATCTTGCTTGTATTTTATTAATGCATTTTTTCTTTCTGCAACAATTAGATCACATTCTGCATCTCACCATGGCGAAGGAGTCCGTTTCTTACACTTAAAGGGTTTATATTGGTTAATAGATTGTATGGAAGCTTTATTGATACAGTCTAATAAAAGATTATATTTTTCTTCAGCATTTGGGGATATAGGTCCACTTTCATTTAAAGTATTCTCGATTATTTCAGCGTACATATCCCAATTAGCTTTCTTAGTATTCCATTTACTTTTGGGATATATGGTCTCATTAACAGCTCTTGGGTATTCGAATTCTATTTTTACAACATAGTGATTTGATCCAAGTGTATCAGAATCTACAGTCCAAAATGTCTTAGTAAAAATGGAAGGAGAACAAACCGTAATATCAATCATAGAATCTGAATGTCCTGGATTTCCTTGACAAGTAGGTTGGCCGTTATTCATCACAATGAAATCAAGATCCTGTAGGGTCTCTACAATTTGATCGCCAATATTACTATTTTTTGATGATCCCCAGAGCGCATTGTGGGCATTCATATCACCCCCAATAATGCAAGGGTGCTTCACTTGTGAAAATAAGTTTGTCCAATCTTCTATTCTGGTTTTGGTTTTTGGACATCTATATACAGAGAGAAAACTCAAGTGAGTATTATCGTAATTAACTTTAATACCACAGGCAAGCAGCTCTTTATTGAAGTTTTTATTTAATTTTAATATTTCAAAACGGATACCAGTTTTTACCAAAACAGCGACACTAGCAAAACCGTCTGCACGATCTTGACGAACAATATTATAACCTTTAAAATTATATACAACATTATTTTTGAACCAGGTTTCACTTAAAAGAGCAATATCAACATCTTCTTTAATAAGAAAATTGAGTAGGCTGTTTTTATTTGCAACAGCTGATCTAGCGTTCCATTGCATAATTTTAAGTTTAGTGTTTAAAGCCATAAATTTAAGTACCTTTAAAAATATCCTCGAGAACAGTATGCAAACCCTTAGCTAACAAATTATTATCCAGTGTTTCTGCATCCTCAAATGATTTTACATTTTTTATAAATTCAGAAAAAAATTTGACTAACGAAATAACCATCTTATTTTTTTCACCATCTATTGAACTATTAGGTTTATTGGGATTAGGTGGTAGAGGCTGTAACGGGCCAAATCTAAAAGGAAAGGTGGAGGAATCTGTAGGGGATTGTGAAACAGGAGCAGAAACTTTCCTTTTTTTAAGTGCATTATGTTCAGTATTAATCCTACTAGGTCCAGGATGAGTAAAGTTTGTTGATTTTTTCATATACGATCTTGGAATGGTAGGGTCAGATGACATATCGTCATCAGATACGTTAGGTAGTTTTGGAAAATTTTCTTCAAGATTTGACAATATCGAAAATTTATTGTTACTAACAAATTCGGAAAAAGATGATTCTTTAAATCTTTTTGCTTCTAAAAAGGAGATTTTTTGATCTAACATAATGTTTTTAATTTTTTTTTGTTCCTCATAAACGGGACAACTTTTAGAGATCGAAATATGATCTTTACTTTTACAATGTATACAAAAAGTTTTTTTAGTGTCGCATATGTGACTATCATTTTTAATTTCTGCACATCGTATACAAAATTCTTGTGTACCCTTGCATTGCTTAGAAATATGACCAAATTTCAAACACTTGTAGCACTGTATTACCCTGCCTACAAATCTTTCTACCGGTAAATACACAAAATTAACTACGACATGAGTCGGCAAAACATTTCCTTCAAATGTAACTATAATATTTCGTCTGGGAACGTATTCTGTTCTACCGTCTTTATCTACCTTTCTACGCATTCTTTTAATGTCGGTAATTTTAACGGAAGAGTCTATATGTTTTTTTAAATAATCAGTATCATACCTCGTATCTACATCGTGAATTATTCCCTTGATTTCCAAGAGATGGTTAGGGATATAGGCTTTTAAATTTTCATATTTTAACTTATTATGTGTTACTAGATGATTTGCATCCAAAATAGATTTTAAAATGACTTTAACTCTATTTTTTCCTATAGATTTAATTTCCTTTAGGTTTTTGATTTTAAGTTTTTGATACAAAATTTCCCCCACCACCATTGGATGCAAACGAGAGATGTTCTGATTATTCAAATTCTCTATATAAACGCAACAGCTATGAAAATCATAATTATTAGAGGAAATATTATACAGTTTAACTTCCCTTGTTTTGCCGGAATTAGCACCAATTTCCATATCCTTATCCATATCCATATCTGGGGAACTTGTCGCAACACTTACTTCGCACATTTGCGTCTTATTGTTATTTTCCTCCCCCATTAGGGGAGGTAAATCACTTATTTACACTAAAATTCCAAGTATTAAACCCGATATATTTACACAATTTAAATATAAATATCGATTTTTAATTACCGCAAAAACTTATCTCCGCTTAATGTGATTTTATCGTCTGTTCGAACTGAAAGACAAATTCACACTTACAATTGTGAATTAATCACATATATTTAACATCGAATCGAACTTCTGGATTAGCGTTTCTATTGTGTTATAAACTTTATATATACATGTTTATGTTTATCGCCAGTCTATTAACTTACATTATATTGATATTATAACATATTAACTAATATTATGATATGGTTTTATCTATTTCACTATTTCAGCTACTGTTGAGTTACCTAAATCTCTTTCTCAGACAATTCTCGGGAACGAATTGGAATATTTGGTTTATTTATGCACTACGAAAGAAAAGCTGTTGAATTTGTCTTTGGCTGGGAATATATATATATATATATATATATATATATATATATATATATATATATATATATATATATATATATATATATATATATATATGAAAATGGATAGAGAAGGAACCAATTTAGAGCTGTATTCTATGGAGCTGCTATTCCATACTTGCATATTTGATCATGTATGGATTAGTATCTCCTTAGAAAATAGTTCACGTAATGCAAAAAAAAAGAAAAATTATAATTTTGTCACTTCTTTATAAATTGTTAATATTATTTGTAAGCTCTTTAAAACTTCTCATAGATATTTGTAGTATTTTTGCCAAAATATTTAATACCCGATCTAAAACAGTACCTTTGAAGTAAATTTATGATTCTCTATTTACCACTGTGAGCTACCATTCGATTAGCTATGTACGTTCTTCTCTCAATCAATTCTTAAAATCAGTTTTAATAATGTGTTACTCTCATTGCGGAAAATTTGAAGTAGTGAACAATTAGTTTATTTTTCTTTAACCTGAACAATAGTATTAAAGATCCAAAATAGTACTTTTAAAGTAAATATATTATTCTTTTGTTATTATTTTGGGTAATCCCAAATATTTACTCTTCCCTAATCATTAATCTATATTTAGTGTCCTCTTTTATGGAGTACAAAGCTGGAGCCTTACAGAATATGCCATAAAACGATTAAAGGCATTTCAAATGTGGTGCTACCGACGTATGTTGAGGGTCTTATATATAAACCACACAAGTAACATAATTATTCTTAAGAGGATAAGAAAAGACCAAGAAATTGTTAACACGATAAAAAAGAGAAAATTGGCTTACTTTGGTCACACCATGCGTAATGATAAATACCCACTTCTGTAGTTGATGCTACAAAGCAAAATTAATTGTAGGAGAGGCCCTGGACGGAGACGTATTTTCTGGCTGGCCAATTTTAGAAAGTGGACTGGTCTAACGTCAACTAATCTATTTTGAGCTGCTCTGAATAAAATAAGATGGGTCAATGTGGTCGCCAACATCTCTAGAAGATAGGCACATTTAGAAGAAGATCAATTTGGGCTACGCACGTTTTTCTGTTAATTATTTCTTGAGATCACTTTTCTGAACCTGTTGGTTCCTCATGCAGTATTTAAACTAAAGAAAAATTCGTTGCATTTTTTTCTTTAATTCAGAAAATTGTGTTGGGGACAGAAATCCTTCTCCAATTTCAAATTATTCTCTATAAGGTAAGCAGTCTAATCTCGTATATTGAAGACAACCGCTTTTGCATGCCTTCTAAAAAGTACTTAACATTACGCAAATCAAGAATTAGTTGTCATTGTATCTTTAATAGTTAAATTGTAGACAACACATTCTGAGACTGTTTTCTATTGGCATGTGAAAGCAACACTATGTTTATATGGTGTTCAGCTACAATTGTGAATTAATCACATATATATTTAACAACGAATCGAACTTCTGGATAAGCGTTTCTATTGTGTTATAAACTTTTAAGATACATGTTTAATTTTATCGTCAATCTATTAACTAACATTATATTAATATTATAAACTATTAACGAATAATATAATATGGTATTATCTATTTTAGCTACTGTTAAGTGACCTAAATCTCTTTGCCAGACAATTCTCGGGAACAAATTGGAATATTTGTTTTACTTATGCAACACGAAAGAAAAGCTGTTGTACTTATCTCTTTGGTTAGGATTGTATGAAAATGGATAGAGAAGGAACCAATTTAGAGCTCGGTTCTATGGAGCTGCTATTCCATACTTGTATATTTGATCATGTGTGGATTAGTATCTCCTTAGAAAGTAGTTCACATAATGCAAAAAAAAATTATAATTTTGTCACTTCCTTATAAATTGTGAGTATTATTTGTAAGCTATTTCAAACTTCCTATAGATATTTGTAGTATTGTCACCAATATATTTAATACCCGATCTAAAACAGTATCTTTGAAGTAAATTTATGATTCTCTATTTACCACTTTGAGCTACCATTCGATTACCTATGTACGTTCTTCCATCAATCAATTCTTAAAATCAGTTTTTATAATGTGTTACTCTCTTTGTGGAAAATTTGAAGTAATGCACAATTAGTTTCTTTTTCTTTAACCTAAACAATTGTATTAAGGATCCAAAATAGAACTTTTGAAGTAAATACATGATTGGATGGTTGTGGATTGTCAGTTGAACTGTCAAAGTTTAAATACGCATTTGAAAGTTTTCTGCGAATTTTTGTAATTTAAGTACAGTATATTTCACGAATTTGCGCTTATTTTGGATTAGAAATCAGAGCTTGGATAATTGTCATTCCAGGTTGGTTTTTTTTTCGAAGTTTGATGGTGCATGGTGGAAAAATACAAGTAAGGGCCTTACTAACATTTTCTTTGTGATCTTATTCCTTTACATATTTCCTAACCTTCTATATAGTCTAACCACATCTTAACGTTTTGGTAGATTTAAACTTTGTTGACGTTTGCCATTATGGAGGAAGAAATTCCTCCCGACCGGCCACCAGATCCCGGCCCAAATATAAGTCAAAATCCGTCTCAAAATAATGCAATAGAGAAAGTAAACATTAAAGAAAAGAGTTTATATTCTGAATCAGATTTGGGGCCCTTTGAGGTCTTTGTTCAGGGTAAAAATAGTAATGTGGGTAATTATCATATCCTAGGTATTGCTAAGACTATCTTTAATTTAAAACTGAAAGAGATTGCTAAATTTGATAGAAAGGGAAAAAATAGAGTGGGGGTAGTATTCAAGGACAGACAATCTGCCAATTCGTTTATCCTTAGGAAGGACTGGGAAGAATTAGGTTATGAGGTTTTCATTCCCACTCATCTTATCTCTTGTAAAGGTATTGTCAGGGGAGTTTTTAAATCTTTGTCAGAAGAGGAAATTAAAATGTCACCTTCTACTAATCTACCCTTTTGTTGAGTTATCTCTGTTAAAAGAATGAATAGAAGGGTTATGCAAAATAATTCAGAAACCACTTTCATCCCTACAGGTACTATCTGTTTAACTTTTTCAGGAAGGAATATTCCCAAAGAAATTGAAATTTATGGTCTGCCTATGAAGGTGATACCCTTTGTTAGTCCAGTTCTCCAATGTCATAATTGTCTTTTATATGGGCATGCTCTTTCTCAATGCAAGGGAAAAAACAGATGTGTTACATGTGGTGTAAATCATGATTCTCCCTCGTTTGTAGGATGCAGTAGGTTTTGTATGTTCTGTAAAACACCAGATCATGACTCTAGACATCCTAAATGTAAAAAAAGAAAAAGACAAAAGAGTATTAAGGAACTTATGTCGTTTGCCAACTTATCCTATTATGAAGCTAACCAAAACATTCCAAGGGAAACATCTAGCCCAAAGTTAAACATTAAGGATTTTCCTAATCTTGTAAACAATCTATCCTCTGCAAATAGCATTTCTGTTCAAGAGAGGAGATCAGTTGCTACATCTCTGTCTTCAAATTCTGTTTCCTACAGTCAGATTACAAAATCCACTCCATCAAAAAGGAAAAGACCAATAAATGCAGGCTTTGATCAAAGTTCTCATTCTAAAGTATTGAACAATCCTAATGGGAGATCCCCCAAAGAATCCCCTAGTCACGTTATAAATAACTCTCAGACCCAAAGAGATTCAAATCAGGTTATATTAATGCTCAATCAAAATCACAGGGATTTGGTTATGACATTTACTGGTGAATTGAATAATAAAAATTATAGTTCTCCTAAGGATCACGTTGGATTAAATGTAGAGATTGGTAATCATAAAAACAAAAGTGTATCACATAATGCTATAAGTACTAGTCAGGAGCGAGGAGGGATGGAGGTATCTGGGTCTGAGGACTCAGAATACTGATTCCCCTCTCGTCTTGACCTGGTACACACATGTTTTTAACATTATATATGTTCAATCATCACGCCCCACTAAATATTATACAATGGAATATAAGATCTTATAATACCAATGTTGATAACTTAAAAGTTCTTATTAATGACTATAACCCTGATATTGTCCTCATTAGTGAATCTTGGCTATCTAACCAACACATAATTAGATGCAGAGGGTATCACATTATCAGAAAGGATCGAGGTGATGGATATGGGGGCTTAATTACCCTTATCAAATACAATATAGATTTTCGGGATATTCATATTAACAATCCTGGTTTTAATTCAGATGTTCAATTTCAACTCATCTTTTTACCCAAGCATAATTTAAATATATTAAATATGTATTGTCCTTTGGACAATCTCATTTCCAAAACATGCTGGTCTTCTTTGGTCAACTCGATCAACAAACTTCTACTCATCATGGGTGATCTAAATTGTAATCATAGAGCATGGGGAAGCTCAAGAGATAGTGTTAATGGCAGAAATATTTTGCAAACTGCAGAAGATCTTAAGTTAATTTTTCTTAATGATGGTTCTCCAACAAGATTGGTTCGTCCTGGTGGCAGCAAATCAGTAGTTGACTTATCATTGGCTTCGATAGATGTGGCACCTAAAATTAGTGGATGGACCACCATTCCAGATACAGGATCTAGTGATCATTTTCCCATTCTATGCTATGTCGGTATCCCAACACAGGACTCTAATCAGGTTTCTAAAATAAGAAATTTCAAAAAGGCTGATTGGCTTTCTTTCCATGAAAAACTAGACTGTATTTTCTCATCGTTTCCAATTGAGGACTATGAAAATTTTATCGAATATATATCATCAGTGGCAGACACATCAATTCCTTGAACCTCCTCTCATAATAACAAATATCACATTGCATGGTGGGATGATTCATGTGCTCATATAATACAAAAGAGAGTTTTAGCTATTAATACATTTAAAAATTCTCCTAGTGTTGAAAACTATAATATAGAGGCTAAAAAATTCATAGCGAAAGCTAGAAAATTTCTAAAATTAAAGCGAAAAATAAGCTTCAGATCCTTTTGTAGCAAACTAAATAGAAATACTCCCCTTAAAGATATTTGGAATAAAATTAACAAGGTTTCTGGTAGTAAATTGTCTCTTTTATCTCAATTGCCACCTGAGGAGATAGCTCAAGAAATTTTAACATTTCTCTCACCTATTTCTGGAGACTTTGAATTACTTTTCAGTCCTCTACAGTATTCTGAGAATCCCATATCATTTGATAAATATCACAATACTCTTATATCTAAAACTGATTCTGCTACGGGTCCTGATCAGGTTTCATACTCTATGTTAAGAAATTTACCGCACTCTGGATCATTACTCTTAATTCAATTCTTTAATGAATGTATCCGGAAGGGACAGGTTCCTCTCTCGTGGAAACAAACGGTCATATTACCCATTGTTAAGCATGGAAAGGATAAAACTGACCCACTTAATTATAGGCCAATAGCTCTATCATCCTAGTTGGTAAAATGCTGGAAACATTAATTAAAAACAGAATTGAGTGGTTCTTAGAACACAGTCATATTTTAAATCCATTGCAACTTGGTTTTAGAAGGGGCAGAGGTTGCATGGAATGCATTTCATTACTAAATTCTAAAATACTACAAGGATTTTCATTGAATCAATTTACCATAGGACTTTTCCTAGATATTTCAGCAGCTTATGATAGTGTCAACATCTCTCTGTTATACTCTAAACTAATTAAATTATAACATTCCTATTCAACTAGCAAATGTCATTTATTCTATATTAAATG
The DNA here is from genome assembly GCF_040954645.1 of Diabrotica undecimpunctata. Lineage (NCBI taxonomy): Eukaryota > Metazoa > Arthropoda > Insecta > Coleoptera > Chrysomelidae > Diabrotica > Diabrotica undecimpunctata. The sequence goes on from NC_092813.1 coordinate 5,285,279, forward strand.
ATTGTAGTATTTATGTAAAGGACAAAACTGGTCAAATTCATGGTCCAAGAAAAACTAATCAGGGCTTACCTCAGGGCTCCCCTCTAAGTCCAATGTTATTTAATCTGTATTCCCTATCTTTATACAAGATTATTCCCAGCGGTTGTAATCTGATACAGTATGCGGATGATTTGGTTATTTTGGTTAGTGGGGCTGATCTACTTAAATTAATTAATTCTTTGAACTTATTAATGGATAGGATGGATCTCTGGTTATTAGAACACAACTTTAATTTATCTTACAATAAGTCCTCAGCAATTATATTTCAAATAGGGAATCGTAAAATTAATCCTCCAAACGTAAGAATTAGAGGTCATGCAATTAAATGGGTGGATACTGTGAAATATTAAGGGGTAGTTATTCAAAAAAACCTGAAGTGGAAATCATATGTGGATTTAATAGAATTAAAAGTTAGTCGTAGCTTGAATGTAATGAGAGCTCTATGTGGAACATATTGGGGTAGTGATCCTAAAACTCTCCAGATGGTTCATAATGGTTTGATACAAAGTCATTTAAATTATGGATGTCAAATATTATCAGATTTTCCTAAGTCGCTAATCAACAGGTAAGATAAATTACAATATAAGAGTATTCGTATCATAACAGGATGTATGAGATCTACCCCTATTCATGCATTGTTAAGTGAAAGTGGTCAAATTCCTCTAAAGTACAGATGGGAATGGCTTAATTCTAAATTCCTCCTAAAAAATCTTATGCTAATTAATAATCCAATAATTTCTGCCTTGAATCAATTACAAATATCAATGCAATCAAATCATAATTACTGGAATAAAAAAAGTATTCCCGTCTTAGTTTCCATCATGAATAAATTCCAGCATACCCCAAATTTATTTTCTAGTGACTTATTTCCGTGCCACAATTTTGAATTAGAATATTAATTAACTTCTATCCCTATTAGGAATGTGCAATCTAATAAAGGTGATGAGCGTGCAATATTTTAATTTCAAAGAATATCACTTGACAATCCACTTCACACTATAATCTTTACAGATGGGTCAGTTGATAGTAAGGGCTCAGCAGGATTTGGTGTTTTTTGTCCTGACTTTGAATGCTCATACTCTAGTAAACTCCCCACACAGACTCAAGTTTGCACTGCAGAGATTATTGCAATTAATCATGCGATTCAATTTGTCTTGGAGAAGGATATCAAGAGGGCCTTAATCTTGTCTGATTCTAAGAGTGCTATCCAAAAGATAGGGAAAACATCTTACTCAATGGAAACTGAACATACCTCTATTATGACCAAAAGGGGCATTATAGAAGCCAATCAACAGAACATCAGTATTATTCTGGCTTGGATTCCAGGGCATTCGGATATTAAGGGCAATTGTGTTACAGACAAATTGGCAAATATAGGAAGATCACTAAAAATGCCAGCCAAAGTTAAATTACATTATTCAAACTACTTATTTTATATTAAAAAGCTAATTTGGACTCGATGGGAACAAGAATGGAATTCAAACAGATCAAAAGGGTCGTTTTATAGTAAAATAGTCAATAAATGGAGCAAATCACCATGGTTCAATAAATTTCCTTATAAAGACAGAAGGCATATCATCGCAGTAATTAAAATGAGAACAGGACATTGTTTCACTCCCGTTCATTTATTTCGCATAGGTATTCGGGACAACCCATACTGTCAATGTGGTCAAATTGGATCTCTGAATCATGTTATCCTAGAGTGTCCAATAAACGTTTCTCCAAGTTTTGACCTCTACAAAGAATTGGTTAAAACAAAACTACAAACTCCTATAGAGATTTGCTCTCTCCTATCCAATCTTAATTCTCAAAGACTAAATTTGTTGATTACTTTTCTTAATCTAGCCAAAATCAATCTATAATATATTTCTATCTTATCTACTATAACATAACCTTACAAATTCCTCTCTATTTTTACACCTGGGTTCTCTATCATCCGTTGGTAGAAAAAAAAATGAAGAACTTGGACAGTCCACAGTAAAGTAGCTATTGAATTAAGTAGATAGCTGCAGAAGAGTTTGCTGTGGAACTCTGAGGACCTCATCACTTATTTTACTTATAAATAACTAAAAAGCACCTAATAGAAAAGAAAAGATTATGTAGAAAAAGTCTGGTTGCTACACCCAAGCGAGAAAAGTTTTATCCTGTGTTGAATTGTCTTTCCTATACTAACTGTCTGGCCCAAGAAGAAGAAGTTTCAACATAGTGTTCATTCAATATAAAATAATTTCAATTTAGTTTTATATGGGGATACTCGATTGTCTAGAGCAAGTTGAGAATATCCCCCCTGAATTAGCTGGGCAAATTATCTCCTGGGATATTACCTAATAAAGGAAGAAGAAGAAGAAGAAATACATAATTGTTTTTTTATTTATTTGGGTCATCCCAATCTTTTCTCTTCTCTAAACTCTAATATATATTTAGTGCCCTCTTTTATGGAGTACAAAGCTGGAGCCTTTCAGGAGATGCCATAAAACGATTAGAGGCATTTGAAATGTGGTGCTATCGACGTATGTTAAGTGTCTCATATGTAAACCACACAAGTAACATAACTATTCTCTAAAAGATAAAAAAAGACAAAGAAATTGTTAACACCATAAAAAGAGAAAATTGGCTTACTTTGACCACACCATGTGTAATGATAAAGACCGACTTCTGTAGTTGATGCTACAAAGCAAAATTAAGGGTAGGAGAGGCCCTGGATGGAGACGTATCTTCTGGCTGGCCAATCTTAGAAAGTGGACTGGTCTAATTTCAACTAATCTATTTCGAGCTAAGCTGGTGTGAATAAAATATGATGGGTCAATGTGGTCGCCAACATCTCTAGAAGATAGGCACATGTAGAAGAAGATCAATTTGGGAACGTACGTTTATCTGTTAATTATTTCTTGAGATCACTTTTCTGAACCTGTTCGTTCCGCATGTAGCATTTAAACTTAAAAAAAATTCGTTGCATTTTTTTCTTTAATTCAGAAAATTGTGTTGAGGACAGAAATCCTACTCCAATTTCAAATTGTTCTCTATAAGGTAAGCAGTCTAATCTCGTATGTCAAAGCCAATTGCTTTAGCATGCCTTGTAAAAAGCACGTAACGTAAATGAAGTATTAGTTGTTATCGTATCTTTAATAGTTAACTTGTGGACAACACATTCTGAGATTGTTTTCTTTTGGCATGTGAAAGCAAGACTATGTTTATATGGTGTTCATCTACAATTGTGAATTAATCACATATATATATATATATATATATATATATATATATATATATATATATATATATATATATATATATATATATATATATATATTAGCATTGAATCTAACTTTTGGATAAGCGTTTCTATTGTGTTATAAAACTTTTAATATACATGTTTAAGTTTATCAGCAATCTATTAACTAACATTATGTTGATATTATAGCATATTAACTAATAATATGATATGATTTTATCTATTTCAGCTACTGTAGAGTTAGCTAAATCTCTTTGTCAGACAATTCTCGGGAACGAATTGGAATATTGGGTTTATTTATGCACTACGGAAGAAAAGCTGTTGAATTTATCTCTTTGGCTAGGAATATATGAAAATGGATAGAGAAGGAACCAATTTAGAGCTGTGTTCTATGGAGCTGCTATTCCATACATGTACATCTGATCATGTGTGGAATAGTATCTCCTTAGAAAATAGTTCACATATTGCAAAAAAATGAATAATTATAATTTGGTCACTTCTTTATAAACTGTGAGTATTATTTGTAAGCTATTGTAAACTTCCTATAGATATTTGTAATATTTTCGCTAACATATTTAATACCCGATCAAAAAGAGTAACTTTGAAGTAAATTTATGATTCTCTTTTTACCACTGTGAGCTACCATTTAATTAGCTACGTTCTTCTATAAATCAATTCTTAAAATCAGTTTTTATAATATGTTACTCCCTTTGCGGAAAATTGAAAGGAGGAAAGACGATTAGAGACATTTGAAATGTGGTGCTACCGACGTATGTTAAGGGTCTCATATATACACCACACAAGTAACATAACTATTCTCCAGAGGATAAGAAAAGATATTGAAGAAGATATTAAAGAAATTGTTAACGCCATAAAAAACAGAAAATTGGCTTATTTCGGCCACATCATGCGTAATGATAAATACTGACTTCTGTAGTTAATTCTACAAGGCAAAATTGAGGGTAGGAGAGGCCCTGGACGTAGAGGTATCTCCTGGCTCGCCAATCTTAGGAAGTGAACTGGTCTAACGAGTTACAATACAATGACCGCTACCATCCAGTGAATTCTACCACGTGGATTCAACACGGGGCTACTGCTTGAACATTCTGGACTGAATTGCGACGTATTGGACAGCAAGATAGGCAATTATAAAATCATAAAATACCATGTAAAAATCAATATTTTTATTTATTGTATTGTTACTAAAATCTTTGTAAGTCAAAAATAAAAGTTTTAATTGTGAGTTTAGTTTTTAAAAAAGTGTTTTTCCCAAGAACGTTCATATTTGGCGCCGAGTTGGTATGGAAGTGGAAGAGTCTTTATACATCCTCGTCACTTTTAAGTCTTTGTCCACTGTTCCAAGAACCAGCCCCAGGGAAACCATTTGCAGAGTTCATCGGAGGGAATTAGAAGTTAGAAACTTTTAGGAATAAAGGAATGCACATTGGCATCTTCTTTATCCTATAAGCGATTTTTATCATTACTTAGAATTAAGAAGATTAAATTTTGAAAGAATTGTTATTAGGTCAGACTCCTCTGAGTCCTTAGATTGAATCAGAGCTAGATTAGAAGATAAATTAAACAAGAATTTGAATAGATTAACAGACATATTAAAATAATTTAAAAATATCTCTTCTAAGTCCTTAGATTAACTTTAGAGTCAGATTCAAAAACTTATTTAAAGACAAATTTGAATAGCTTAATGAAAATACCATATATTAATAAACATAGAGATTAATAGATAGAAAATAAGTAGATTAGGATTAATATATTTATATATTGACTATTGAAAATTTACTACACTGATTTGACTATTGACTAAGTATATATTATATTGAAATTTTTTTAAAATATGGCAGTTCCACAATTTGACGTAAACAATTTATGCATTCTTCCAAATTTTGACGGAAATCCAAATGAATTACATGAATTTATACTTTTCTACAATACTTCTAAACCAATATTATAACAGACTTAATGCAGCTAATATATAAAACAAGTTTTTGCTTCATGTTAATATCAGTAAATTAACAGGTAGACCGGCCCGGTAGTAAAAATTGTTACTTTGGCCGGCCAACCACAGCGTTCGTTATTAAGTGCGCCGTCATTGGCTTCTCGGCGAAAGTGTGCTGAAAATTCTCAAACACGATGTGTATAAAAGAGCAGCACATCTTCCGATCGGGATCCAGTCGTTGGAAAACATCATCCAACAAGCGCTCAGAAACAGCACTACAGAAGAGGAAGTAGAAATGCATTCTGGAAGATTTAAGGATATACCACAAGCAATAAAAGACTTGATAAGGGAAAAGAACAGAGCAAAGCAGACAGCAAAAAGGACAAGGAATCAGGCAGACAAAAACAGATCAAACAGACTAAACAGAGAGGTCAAAACAGCACTACAACAACACCGTAGTGAAAGCTGGGAAAATCACATAAGAGACATGGAAGAACAAGAACCACACATGCAAAATCTCTGGAGACTCCAGAGGATTCTGAGAACCGACAGAAAACCAATCCCCCCACTACACGGGGAAAATGGAATTGTATACACCATAGAGGAAAAAGCAGAGGTAATGAGGAGTACTCTCGAGAGAGAGTGTACATTAAATTACCACCCAGACGAAGACATCGACTTCATAAAAGAAGTCGAAAGACAAAGAGAAAGACCTGATAATCCAAACGAAATTATCCCTCCTACAACACCAGAGGAGATAAACGAACTGATTAAAAATAGCTTGCCGAAAAAAGCACCCGGATCCGACCAAATCACAAATAGGGCACTAAAATACTTACCAGCGAGAGCTATAGTATACCTAACTAACATCATAAACGCAATGCTAAGGTTTAAGAAATTCCCGAACAGATGGAAAGAGGCCCATGTCATAATGTTACCAAAGCCCGGAAAAGACAGCACATTCCCGCAAAATTACAGGCCAATAAACTTACTACCTGCAATCAGCAAGATTGTAGAGAGAATTATACTCAGCAGACTACAAGCTGAAACAGACAGATTAGATATAATACCTGAAGCCCAATTCGGCTTCAGATCAGAACACTCCAGTGAGCTACAAGTGCTCAGACTAACAGAGTACATAGCAGCTGGATTCAACGACAAACAATACACAGGAGCAGCCTTCCTAGACGTAAGCAAAGCATTCGGCAGAGACTGGCATAAAGGACTAATATACAAAATGAGAGGATACGGGTACAGTGGAGCAATGACAAGACTGATCTCGTCGTACTTGAGCAACCGACGTTTCAGAGTCCGGATAGGACAAGTCCTATCCGAACTCGGGAACCCGGAGGCTGGAGTTCCACAGGGAGCGGTACTGTCACCCCTACTGTACTCAATATACACAGCAGACATACCTAGAACACCAGGTACACTACTAAGCCTCTATGCCGACGACACAGCGATTGCGGCCAAACACAGAAACATAGACGTTGCGGTAAATAACCTACAAACAGCACTAGACGACATAGAGGAATGGAGTTTAAAATGGAAAATAGCAATAAACTCAGACAAGAGACAGGCTGTACTTTTCAAAAAGAGGCACCAGCAACCAGAAGAACAGGTAACTGTGCAAGACAATCCCATCGAGTGGAAAAGCGAAGCAAAATATTTTAAAGTAATTATGGATAAAGGCTTAACATTTAACAAACACGTAGAAGCCACAGTACAAAAGGCAAACGTGGCAAGAGCTTCTGTAAGAGGACTAACAGGGAGGAAAACTCAGAATAAAAACAAAGATAAGATTAATAAATAGCATAATACTGCCCATACTGACATATGCATCCCTCGCTTGGGGACATGTATGTAACACATCAAAAAAGAAAATACAAGCGGCACACAACAACAGCCTTAGAGAAGCAGTCAACGTACCAAGATACGTTGCAGAAAGATTCCTCTTCAGAGAACTGCAACAAATCAGAGTGACAGACACGATGAAAGAAAAAGCCAGGACAAAGTTTGCAGATATAGAAAATCACCCCAATCACATACTAAGAGAGATGATGAGGTATGACGCTTTCCACAGATGGAAGCACAAAAGACCGAAACAACAAATAATACAATAAAATAAAAAGTACTAGAGAGAAAGTAATACCAGAGAGAAAAAATAAAACACTAGAGAGAAAATAAAAAACACTAGAGAGAAAACACTTCAAAATAACAACAACGCACACAGAAGACAGTTCGTAGCTCAAAACACCCAAGGACTATCGCAAAGCACAGAGTGGGCCCAGTTGCCTATAGACGATAAAGTCTATATTGTTATATTGTTTATATATATATATATATATATATATATATATATATATATATATATATATATATATATATTATTGTGATATTTAAAGTCTTGGTGCGCCAAGCAATAATTAGCTAATTAATTTTTTTGATTAATTAAAATTATCTAGATGATATGATTATGACTCTATCACAATTTTTAATTCTTTTATCTCAGGGTTAAATTCGTGCTTCAATATCTATGCTATTACATATGAAAGGTAAGGTCCAGAGAATACCGGAATAATAAAAAACACATATGATCTAACACTATATATTGAAATAAAAATAATGAAATAATTCACACTCAAAAGTTTTCAATAAACAAATCTCATATAATGATTCTCAAAAATTTTGTTCTCCGTACGTGAACAATCAAAATTAATGGTACAAACAATATTAATTGAAAACTCAAAATCCCAAACTATTCTAACTCTCCTAATCAAAATATTTATATCCTTTCTAAATTACGTGTAAAAATTGTGTTATCAATAAAAGAAAAAAACTGCAGAAAACAAAAATATCTCTCTCTGATTATGAGTGGTCCAAATCCTTGTTCCTTGTAGACTGTATTATCTCCTCTCAACCGCTCCCTATGTAATCAGCAATCTTACAACAGATTGTTGCAAGTATATCGTCCTTAATGATCTCCTTCAAAAGCAACAATCATTCAAATTATGATAGCCTTTCTCCTCTCGATAAACTGAATCTCTCGTTGGCCCGAGTGAAAAATTGACTCTTGGAATATCTTCTCTTTACGATAAACTGAATCTCTCGTTGGCCTGAACAGTGACTCTTGGAATATAAGTAGGAAAATATGACTTACAATATTTTGCTACTTCAGCTTCTGTCAGATACACTAACTCCACAAAAACTCACTAACATTCAACACTACTGCTTGCTACATCTCGGGAACAGCCAGAGAACAATCACTGTTCTTCTTACAGACTTGGAAACCAACTGATTATCCTTTCTCACTCCTCAATCTCGCTAAACTTTTTCCTACATACTTATCCCACCTTTTTCAATCTCCGCCAATCAAAACTCGTCACAATTCCCCCATTTTTTTATTTCGATAACAAACAAATTTTTACCTATAATTATAAATTTCCTAAAACTTATTTACAAATAATATTTTTCTATAATTCTTAAAAACTAACAAAAACCTCTTTCTATAATCCCTTCTATTGTCTTTAATCACTGCATTAATGTATTTTGAAAAACCCCGTTCAATTGTTTTTGGCTTTCACTTAAACTTATGCGGGTCACTCAAGTATAACAAAGAAATAATTTATGTATAGCTTACATTTTGTTTAGTACAGGAAATCCAAGAATTTAATAACTTTCCTTCTTCGAAATGTTTGTTGTTTATTATCCTACTTATCTGAAATATTTTAATATTTTTGAACTTTGAAATATTTTAATCAACCCAATATTTTTCTCGATTTTGCATATCATAACAAATCCCCGCCATTTGATCTGCCGAAAACTCTTTGTTAAATTTTAAAATGACATAAGTTTTGCAGGATTAAATTATTTTACTATGTTATTAAAATCTATTCATGATATTGATAAATGTCGTGAATGTTACAATACCCCGTATATTGCCTGTCCTTATACGGGATTGCATATATTTTCGTTTTAAATTTTTCCAAGTATTTTCCCTTAAAAGAAAGTTCATAATTTTTAGCCACTCGGTTTACTTCATTAACAAGATCTCCAGGGTTTCCTAAAATCTTCTCTATTTTCTTTCCCATGTTTTCTCCACAATTTATTTTTCTTTCATCCTCCTTTTGTTCACATGTGTTCATTGTCCATAATACTTCTTCACAAAATTCTGGATTCTCGTCCATCAGTGCCAATTTTTCTTCTGTTTTCTTTTTATCCTCTAATTCCATTTGGTATTCCGAGCACCATGTTTCTATTCCTTTCATTTCTCTGGTCTCCATCTTATTTTCCTGCTTTCTTTTCGAACTCTTCTTCTTTTTCTTCCTTCTCTTTTTCTCTTCTGTTAGATCTTGTTCTTGTACTTTCGGTTTATCCTCTACAGTCATATCGATTTCTTTGCATTTTTCCTGTGCATTGATCCTTCCAGAATTTGTTTTCCTATCTGTTTGCTTTTCTTCTCCTGTGTTGTCTGGTTCTGCTCTGATTTCCAGTTTATTTTCCGAAAAATTTATGGTGATATCTTTTTTCCTCAATTCATCAATTCCCGCTATCATATCATGATTTAAATCTTCAATTACCACACATTTCATAATATGGAATTTGTTTCCCACTCTTATCTGTACTCCCAAACCTTCGTTTACTGTCGTCAAATTTTTATTGTTTGCACCCACTAAATCAACCCTAGGAATCTTATACACAAATCTGTCCAAATTTAATTCTTTTACTAGTTTTTTATTGATTAGCGATATCTCCGAGCCAGAATCAATCACAATTTTAATCGCTTTATGTTTTATAAATGCATCTAAAAATATTAGATTAGAATTAGAAATTTGTCTTTCGTTGCCTATTGCTACATGATTCATCTCCCTTCTATTTTGTTGTTGGACGCTCTAATTATTTCTATCGTCCCTTTGTTCGTTAGTATTCCTATTCGGAGGATTTTGTGCATCTCTATTCCTGTTGTGATTTTCATATGTTCTATGTTGTGTGTCATTCCTGTTATCGTAATTTTGTTGTCTATTGTAATTATTGTAATTTCTTGGCCTATATTCGTTTGTTGATCTGGGATGTCGATTTCTCTGGTCATAATTTGATGAATACCTTCTTTCCGGTCCATTATATTGGTTATGTTGTCTTCTATTTCTCATTTCTTTTCTTTTCGCTTCTTTTAATTGAAGGAATTGGCACAAACTATCAATATCTTGATAGTTTCTCAAAATCACGTGATCTTCCAACGTTTCCTCAAAATGTCTGCTGATCATTTCTACCAGCTGTTCGGTAGAATATTTGTATTCTAGATATTTTGAATTGTTATATATCTGCAAAGCATATCTTTCTTCAGATATTCCCATTTTTTCGTGATATTTTCCATTCTGTAGCTCTTGGTTGATTTCTCTCTGTTTATTTTTCCCCCAGAAATAGTTGAGAAATTTATTTTCAAAATCTGTCCAATTTTCAAACTCATCTTCCTTGCTTTCATACCATAACGCTGCTCCTTCTTTCAAATGGTTTCTAATTGTTTCTTTGCAATCGTCAAAATATCTAATATGTTGTAATTTGGTTTTCAAATTTTTAACAAACGGTACTGGGTGTGTTTTCCGAATATCCCCGCCAAACTGTATTTTTATGTCACCCGGACTTTGGATGAGTACTTCTCTCCTGTCTCCCATATCTCGTTGTTTTCTGATATCCTCAATTTGTTTTTCTATTTCTTTCTTGTCTTCTTGTAAAGCCATTTCAAATTTTGTTTCTAACTGTTCTAATTCCTTTTTCTGTACAGTCTTAATATCTTTCATCTTATTTTCTACTTTCTTTTCTTGTTCTCCCATTTTCTTTTTAATTTCATTAATCTCTTCTATTTGTTGTATCAGTTCTTTCTTTATCCCCTCAACACATCCTTTAATTTCCTGTTCATAGTTTTGCAAACGCTGCTCTATATTGCTCATTGTTTGTTTTGTTTTTTGTTGATTTCTATCCATTTTTAGTGATGTTTCTTGTTGGTTTCTATCAATTTTCTTTGATGTTTCACTTTGGTTTTTCTCTATTGTTTGTTTTGTTTCCCTTTGATTCTCTTGTATTTGTTGTGTCTGTAATTGCATTAGTTGTAATATTTTCTCTATTCCTGATAATTCTTTTTTCTCCTCAACTATTGTAACATTTCCTTCATTATCCGATCCTTCTTCAACAATTGTTTCCTCTTCTCTGTTATCCTCCTTCCTTTCTTGCATTTTGCTTTGACTCCTTGTGGTCGACATGTTGTTTCTTTTCGTTACTGTTTTTGTCCCCGCCAAATGTGAAATTTTACAACACTCTATATGTTTCAGAACACGACAATATTTCTCCCCAAATGTATTAAATTTTCACGACAAATATCAAATATGCAATCAGTAAAATTCAAATAATTCAAAATAAATATCAAATGTACGATTGGTAAAGAAAATAAAATCAAATAATTCAATAGCAGTAAATATCCACTACCTACGATCAATCAATAAATCAAATTTATATTCCCTGGAAAAATTGTCAAAATACTTTCAAATTCAAATTCCCTCAATGTTATATGTTTTTATCTCTGGATCACCTGTACTTATTCCAGATCTCTTTCCCTTCCTTCAAATGTAAAGCTGCGATATTTTTAAGCCCCACGTTTTGGAAGCCGGTTATTGTGATATTTAAAGTCTTGGTGCGCCAAGCAATAATTAGCTAATTAATTTTTTTGATTAATTAAAATTATCTAGATGATATGATTATGACTCTATCACAATTTTTAATTCTTTTATCTCAGGGTTAAATTCGTGCTTCAATATCTATGCTATTACATGTGAAAGGTAAGGTCCAGAGAATACCGGAATAATAAAAAACACATATGATCTAACACTATATATTGAAATAAAAATAATGAAATAATTCACACTCAAAAGTTTTCAATAAACAAATCTCATATAATGATTCTCAAAAATTTTGTTCTCCGTAAGTGAACAATCAAAATTAATGGTACAAACAATATTAATTGAAAACTCAAAATCCCAAACTATTCTAACTCTCCTAATCAAAATATTTATATCCTTTCTAAATTACGTGTAAAAATTGTGTTATCAATAAAAGAAAAAAACTGCAGAAAACAAAAATATCTCTCTCTGATTATGAGTGGTCCAAATCCTTGTTCCTTGTAGACTGTATTATCTCCTCTCAACCGCTCCCTATGTAATCAACAATCTTACAACAGATTGTTGCAAGTATATCGTCCTTAATGATCTCCTTCAAAAGCAACAATCATTCAAATTATGATAGCCTTTCTCCTCTCGATAAACTGAATCTCTCGTTGGCCCGAGTGAAAAATTGACTCTTGGAATATCTTCTCTTTACGATAAACTGAATCTCTCGTTGGCCTGAACAGTGACTCTTGGAATATAAGTAGGAAAATATGACTTACAATATTTTGCTGCTTCAGCTTCTGTCAGATACACTAACTCCACAAAAACTCACTAACATTCAACACTACTGCTTGCTACATCTCGGGAACAGCCAGAGAACAATCACTGTTCGTCTTACAGACTTGGAAACCAACTGATTATCCTTTCTCTCTCCTCAATCTCGCTAAACTTTTTCCTACATACTTATCCCACCTTTTTCAATCTCCGCCAATCAAAACTCGTCACAATTCCCCCATTTTTTCATTTCGATAACAAACAAATTTTTACCTATAATTATAAATTTCCTAAAACTTATTTACAAATAATATTTTTCTATAATTCTTAAAAACTAACAAAAACCTCTTTCTATAATCCCTTCTATTGTCTTTAATCACTGCATTAATGTATTTTGAAAAACCCCGTTCAATTGTTTTTGGCTTTCACTTAAACTTATGCGGGTCACTCAAGTATAACAAAGAAATAATTTATGTATAGCTTACATTTTGTTTAGTACAGGAAATCCAAGAATTTAATAACTTTCCTTCTTCGAAATGTTTGTTGTTTATTATCCTACTTATCTGAAATATTTTAATGTTTTTGAACTTTGAAATATTTTAATCAACCCAATATTTTTCTCGATTTTGCATATCATAACAATATATATATTCAATGTTATAGTATGGAGTTTACACTAATTCTGATTTTTTGTTTCAGGGCCACCTACAAAAAAAATCACAAAAAACACAAAAAACCGGCTTCGGCCACCAAAAAAATTAAAAAATACTAACAAAAACCGGCGCAAGCCACCAAAAAAATTAACAAAAAACCCAAAAAAACCCGGGCACGTAGGGCCCAACCCCTTGAGCACCAAGTCGCCGAACTGAGCCTAGGCTCAGAGCGGAGACTTGAGGCCCAAGTAAGCAATTTTAGTTCGCGGATAAGCCACATTATGATAACAGGATCATAGCGACAATGCGCTGTCCTGAGTTTTTGCAATCGGTTAGGAAACCATGTTGGGGTTCTATTACCCAGGACCTCCACATGAAGAGGATTTGGCTGATAGTTGTGCCCCTATCGCGCATCAGAGTGCTATAGGGGGGAAAGGGATGGTCTAGAGCATTGGAGCGCGGTGGGGTGACTCCTGTATTTACACGAGTTAACTCACCTCGCTCCAATGAATTGTTACACCCGAACGTAATTCTTAAGGGTAAACATGTCTCATAGGCTGGGTTTAATCAAATTGCTTGCTTGCTTGATCGGGATCCAGTCGTCATACACTACTAACCCCGTAAGACCTTGTTGGTTCGGTGCGCTACCAAGCTACCTTTGAGTTTTATTAATTAACCAATATCCTGCTATCGTCGAAGACGTCCAAAAAAATTGAAGAATAATATCCAATAATGGTTATCCAATTTAGAAGTTAAATCAACAAGTGTAAAAGAACCGGCGTGTCGACTGCAAACGCTTCCTGACAGTAGAACACGACTTTCTGAGATAGAAAAGACATTGGTCTTAGAACTATTTTAAATCGTGTCGAACTGACCACAGCGTTATTTGGGCCTGTCACGGTAAAGAGCGAATGAAAGCCCCGATGGGGACTTGTAATTGCTTTTCCGATCAGGTTGAGCTGCAATAACACTTCGTCTCCAAAACCTTATGCAAATAGTAACTATAAGAATTACTGTTAACAAAAGGTAGCTATACGAAGCGACTGGCAGCAGGAAGAGTCGACATTGTCGGCATTCTTGTACCTCTCTCGAGGAGAGGGAACGCGGCTACACGAGGTGACAAGGCCGGTGAGAAGTTCTACATCTCTGAGGAACTTGAGGTATACACCACGCATCAGAATTCTAACACATATTAAGTCATTGTAAGAATATTTTGTCTGTAAGAAAGCTCGAACTATTTGCCGAGAATTCTGATTGCCGGTGTCCCCTCACCTACCACAAAGGCACGGCGGAACTTCTTGCCGGTAGAGGTTAGAGGCCGGTATCTCAATTTAACTCCTTATAACGAAGATGGACTCTCGAAACTTGAGATCCTCTTTGAGAGCGGCGGTCGTAGATAGTCCAGAAACCCCTGAAAACCAGGAGGACGCTACGGCTGTACGACAGAAGTTATATCTGTATATGGATGCGAAAGTTGGAGTATAACAAAAATTAAAAATTCATTAATTCAAAATTTTGGAAAAATTCGCTTACAAGGGACCTACTAAATTTAAGACAAGGCTCAACAGAATCTATTATGCATTTTTATGAAAAGATCATGGGACTTATAAGCTGTATTAATAGTTACCTAGAATTACATACCGTAAATGCCGATATTAAAAGGAGTAAACAATAATTTTTCCGTTAACAAGCTCTTACAACATACTTTAGCACGCCTACGAGAACCAACGGGCTCTGTTATAAGAGCAATGAGACCAGGAAGTTTAGCCACGGCAATATAATACGTACAGGAAGAAAATAATATTCGATACCTTCAAAAAAATCAAATAATTCAACCTTCAACGTCAGGAAGAAGCGAAAATTATCCAGAACGCCAACCTCAGAGACAGCAGATGCCTGTGCTTATCTAGAAATCATTATATCAACAGCCAAATTTTACGCCTCCTCAATGGCAGCAACTAATGAGACAATTCTATCCGCAGAATCAGTTTCAGCAACCACATCGGCAACAAAACTTTAACCAATTTAGACAAAATTCAAACCCTTCAGCATTCAGGACCCAGAACCAGTCAAATGTATGGGTACCCAAATCTGAACAGTCAAAACAGCCTAGACCAAGACCTTTGAGCGGAATAACAGAAACCACAACCAGAGGCCGTCAACATTTTACACCAGATTACCGAGCACAACCAAAATTCACCGTAGAAGAACTTTACAATATACAATGCCACGGATACGAACAAGAAGAGAATACCAACTACAACGATTACTACGAACCTGAATACGACAATTTGCTACAATTTAAATACAAAAATTAACCAACTGAATACGAGAAAACGTAAATTTTCGAGAGGACCCACCAGAAACAATCGAAAAGTAATTGAACTTCATTCATTTCCCGACAAGAAGGAGCTACCCTACATTAAAATTTCTAGGCCTTGTTTACGACTTTTAATCTATACAGGATCCACAAAGTCATTACTTAATCCAGAAATAGCTTCTTGATATTTTCCAAGTTTCATACAACATTAACCCTTTGTCTTCACATAAATTTTTCAAAATTATTCCCAAAAATATTGTACCGAAATTCCTTCATTTTCAGAACATAATTCTGACAGCAGAATGACATTTTATCTCTTTAAGTTTTACAAAACTTTTGATGGTCTTTTTAGCTTCGACAATCTAAAACTCTTCGAAACCCAATTAAACTTTCCCAAATTGCTTCTAGTTACAAAAGATTCTACAATCCCCATTAACTATTACGAAACAAATAAAACATAATTTTATTCCATTCATTCGGAAGCAAATTCTATTAGCCAAATCAAAATTCCTGTCAAAGAAGAAAAAGAAACCATCATTATTTCAACCCAAAACGTGCAAGGCGTCGTAGTACGAGAAGCCCTTACTAACGAAGAGAACCACCTTGCCTGGTCCGAAATTGCCAACTTCACGTCAGACCCCATTAACCTTTCTCTTATGGAACCACTCGAAACCAAGAAAATAGACATTCAAGGTTTCATTATATATTCCATGGAAACAACCTTCAGACCAGACTACAGACAAGATATCGACGACTTAATTAAAACCGAACATCTTAACGAAGAAGAAGAGGAACAAGTTCGCCACCTATGCCGAAAATTCTCCGATATATTTCACCAACCAGACACTCATCTTAGCTTTACTAACGAATTTAAATACCACATCAGAATCAAAGACGAAGAGCCTGTATATACGAAATCATACCGGTATCCGTATGTGCACAAGGAAAAAGTAAAGAAACAAATCTCTTTAATATTAGAGCAAGTGATCATTCGACCAAGCCAATCGCCATTGTCTTCGCGCATTTGAGTCGTGGCAAAGAAACCAGAATAATCCGCTAAAATAAAGTGGAGGATAGTGGTAGATTATAGAAAGGTCAACGAGAAGACAATTGACGACCGGTACAGAATTCCTCACATTGGCGATATTTTGGACAAATTGGGAAGATGTCAATATTTTACGACCCTCGACTGAGCGAGCAGATTTCAAAAAATCGAGATAGCGCTGAAGAAGACATTCCCAAAACAGCATTTAATGTGGAAAATGGACACTATGAATATTTAAGAATGCCATTTGGACTTACAAACGCTCCGTCTACGTTTCAACGTATGATGGACAACGTATTAAAAAGACTTCAAGGAGAAATATGTCTCGTCTATATGGATGATGTAATAGTATATTCAACATCACTACAGAAACATACAGTAAATCTCACAAAAGTATTTCAACGACTAAGAGAAACCTGACTAAAAATCTAAGTCGACAAATGCGAATTCTTAAAAAAGCAAGTTAATTTTCTGGGACATGCAGTCACACAAGAAGGAATAAAACCGATTTCAGCAAAAATTGAAGCAATAGAAAAATATCTAATATCGAAAACAGCAAAAGAAATAAGAGGATTTCTTGGACTACTGGGATATTATAGGAAGTTTATTCGAGACTTCGCAAAAATCATAAAACATCTAACTGCTTAAAAGCTTAAAAAAAGATGCAAAGATCGAACATACACGCGAATTCGTAGAATGCTTTGAAATGTGCAGGAAATTATTAATTAATGAGCCGGTATTACAATATCCAGATTTTTTCAAACCGTTTAACCTCACAACAGATGCCAGCAACTTCGCTATCGAAGCAGTACCTTCCCAATAAACCAATTGCCTTTGCTTCCAGGACACTAAATGAAACCGAAACCAAGTACTCCACAATAGAAAAGCAAATGTTAGCAAGGGTGTCGACAACTGAGTATTTCCGATCCTACCTATTTGAAAGAAAATTTAAAATACTTTCAGATCACCACCCCTTGCAATATAATTTTCCCTAAAGGAACCCAACTCCAATCTAGTACGTTGGAGATTAAAATTACAAGAATTTCACTACAAATTAAAGTACTTTTGTAACGATTCCAAAAATCAATGAGCCACACATTGAAAACCTTCCTTAAAATCGTACATATCAGAATCCACATGAAATTAGAACAAGAAATAAGTGATTTATAGATGGGTTTTAGAAAGGGTCTAGGAACTAGAGAAGCATTATTCGAAGTCAATGTTCTGACACAATGATGTCTGGATATGAATCAGGACATATATGCTTGCTTCATACATTTTAAAAAAGCGTTTGACAGAGTTCAACCTGAAAAGCTTTTAAGTATTCTTAAGACCAAAAACGAAGAAAAAGAGTCGAAGGAGAACTGACAGAGGAAGTAATTATACTTAGAGGAGTTCGACAAGGGTGCATACTTTCACCACTCTTATTCAACGTCTACATTGAAGTGATATTTCAAAAAGCTTTATTGGATATTGTGGAAGGTATTTTGGTCAACGGAAATAGCATTAATAATATTAGATATGCGGATGATACGGTCATATTTGCAAGTGACATGGAAGATTTACAGTACATAATACAACATGTATACAATGCATGTGAAAGATACGGACTGCAAATGAATCTCAAGAAGACGAAATCAATGATATTCTCAAAAAAACCACAAAATGTAGATAACCTGATCATCAATAATACAACGATCGAAAGAGTAACAACATTTAAATATTTAGGAACGTGGCTAACCGAAGATGGAGATCAAACAAAAGAAATCAGATCCAGAATAGAAATGTCAAGAAACACGTTCATAAAATTGAAGAACTTACTTTGTAACCGTAATCTTAATCAAGAGATCCGCACAAGAATGCTACGTTGTTACGTTTTTTCTACTTTACTGTACGGCATGGAAGCGTGGACAATAAAAGAGTCTGAAATAAAAAAATTAAACTCCTTTGAGATGTGGTGCTACAGGAGAATCCACAGAATAACGTGCACTGAAAAAGTAACTAATATAGAGGTGTTACAAAAAATGAAGAAAGAATGTGAAGTCAAAGAAAAACTGTTAAAATTAGAAAGATTCAATATCTGGGTCATATAATAAGGAGCGAGAAGTACTTATTACTTAGTTAATTATGCAAGGGAAGATACAAGGGAAGAGAAACCCCTGGACGACGCAAAATATCCTGGCTAAGAAATTTGAGAGAGTGGTTCGGTTGCAGCTCATTAGAATTATTCAGAAGCGCGGCGAATAAAATTAAAATAGCGATGATGATTTCCAACCTCCGATAGGAAAAGGAACCTGAAGAAGAAGAAGACTACAAAGCAATTTACAAAAAAGGCAAAGCTAATACAAATGCAGACACACTGTCTCGAATCAAAATACACACAAAAGAAACTAAGGACATCGATTCACAAATTAAGGAATTCTTTGATGATTTAGTAGACATGGAAGACGATAGATGGTCAGCGACTAATATTCCAGATACAGATCAAATATTTGATGAGATTATAGAGGAAAAAGCAACAGAATTAATTTCAGAAAACATCCCAAAAGACACTGTTGAAAACGAAGATCAAAACATCCCAGAAGACACTGTTGAAAACGAAGATCAAAACATGGATGAAGACGGAAATGAAACAATACATACAGCAGTAGAAAACCCAATTCTTGGTAATCGTCAACTACAATCCACGACCTCCAGCAATCATACAAACCTTTCCGGATAAAAGACGTTATCATATCCAGCTATCGAAAGATCAGTTAAAAGCTGATACCTTAAAAATTTTTAAAGTACACCTCAAGATATTATCAGGAAAACTTTTAAACACAACGCATATGACTTATTTAAATGTAATCTTTTATTGGAAGATGTTAACCTAGAAAAACAATAAAAATAAATTATAAAAAACTAGCATGAAGGAAAAACGAACCATAGAGGAATAGCTGAAACGGAAAGTCAAATTATAAAACGATATTACTAGCAGGGCCGCCGCTAAGGTATTGGCCGCCCGTGTGCAACTTAATATTTGCCGCCCCCTTCCAACACTTTAGACATACATACTATTATTTAAAGAAATGTGCAGAAGATGCATAATGTAACAATAATAATTTGTAAATAGATAAATACTTACTTGAACATTTAGACTCTATGATCCAACGTCCATATATATTATCCTAATGTATATTCTAATATCCTAATATCCCATCTTAATATCCTAATTTAAACGTCCATTATCCTAATTTAATAACCATGATCCAACGTCCAGAATATGTATATCCTAATATCCTTTAAACGTCCATTTAATTAAAATAAACCGTGAATAGAAACATAAACACATAAAAAAACTAAAAACGCAGTTTTCGGGCTTTCGTCTCGGAAAACGTTTTGACAATATCTTTAATGTCCAATGTCGCACACACTTCATATTCTATAGATAACATTGCAGAAAGCAGAAACACATCTTACTACAATTGTTATTTGTTCTACATGCGCCCCAATGTTTTTTGTCCATTTCATATCATTTTTGAAGAGCAGAGTCAACTGTTAATTTTTTTTTAATGTTGTAGATAGTTTAAACAAATTTTGAGAATATTTTATATGCGCTGCACCGGATTCATGTCTTTTTAAAATAAAAGCTAAATGTTGCTAGTCACTTACCCCATTAATTCCACTTAGTAATTGTCGGCTGCTTTCATCACAACAAAACAGTTTACAAGGTGCACAAAAAATACTATTTAGTGATAATGAGTTAAGTAACCACGGGCGATGAATTTGGTCTTGATTAGGTAATGTGCGATAATAATAAGTTTTTCCCATTTCCCATTATTTGTATATCTGGGGAAGTTAATTTTGGTAATTTGCTGGGGAAAATTTTCAACAACAAATTAAACTTCACTTGGATTCATATTTTCAGGCCATTTTCCAGTAAATTGAATTTACTAATGTTTGTATTTTGAGAACGATTTACGAAGTGGAAATTGAAACGTCAATAAACGTATTTTAACCTTTAATTGTGGCTTATTCCCATTTAAATAGTAAATAATATTTTATGATATTTTTTTTAGATTAGGATGATAAGTATACATGATAAATGAAACGCATTTAAGTATTATCACGTACTGAATAATTATTATTGTTTGGAATATTAGAGTTCACAGAATTATGTGAATCATTACTATTTAATTATTTTCGTTTTAAAAAAGTATTATCATCAGTGGACTGCTTTTGGCCGCCCCTATTGTTGGCCGCCCGTGTGCAATGCACACTTAGCACACATGGTAGCGGCGGCCCTGATTACTAGGCTCATATGAAGAAGGACATAGAAGATATCATGATTTTGCGATATATGCCAAGAAAATAAATACGACAGAGCTCCTCAAAAAAAAATTTATTGTTACACTGACTCCCACTAAACCACTGGAAATAGTTCACATTGATTCATTCCAGGCTAATGGACAGAAATTTCTAACCATTCGCATTTTCGAAGTATGGATAAGTCTACCCAATAAATGAAGGGAATGCAATCAATGTACTCAACGCCCGATTAATTTTTATAACACATAATGGACTCCCAACAATGATAGTAGCCGATAATAGTACGGAATTTAAAAATGGAGTAATACAAGAATTTGTAAATTCTCATAAAATCTCAATCCACTATACGCTACCAGAGAATACGCAATCCAACGGGATGATTGAGAGATTTCATTCTACATTAATCGAACATTTTCGAAGCAGTTTTTAGCAGTTTACAAAATTTCGACCAAGCTCTTCGATACCAATTAAAATCAGCTCGAGGCAAATTCTCAAAAATTTACTCCTATAGCAGAACAAGAAGAGGGCTAATTAATGGACTAGGAAGCATTATCAAAGCAATTTCTGAAAATCTGAATCAAGATGACGCAGAAAAATACAACAGTGCAATAGAAATCTTACAGACGAATCAGGAAAATCTTATAAATCATCTTAATCGTCACATTAGCTTGATCAAGAAGATAATAAAAGAGTTCAACAAAACTATCACATTTTTGTATGACTCCTTTATATCTTTATTACAATAATCTGCCTCAATATATGTTACAAGTATTAAACAAATAACAAAAAACCAAACTCAAGCAACGAAACTTCCGAAGAGGCCAACTCAACAGTTCTGTTCGTCCCTCACAAAACTTCTTCAGGGGAAAGAGTAGTCACAGTAGAATGACCGCTATTTCCGCAGTACCGCAGTACCGTTTTCTATTGGCATGTGAAAGCAACACTATGTTTATATGGTGTTCAACTACAATTGTGGTTTAATCATATACAAATTTAACAAATCGAACTTCTGGATAAGCGTTTCTATTGTGTTATAAACTTTTAATATACATTTTTTTTTTTTTTTTTTTTTATTTATTTTGCTTCAACCACTTAGGGTTATTAGCATAAGAAAAATACAAAAGTGATAAAGACATACATAGGCATATACAAAATATCAATTACATAATAATGTATACAATATATATTTTAATTATTAATATATTGTATTAAATTTTATTGAAAAGGTTTATAGTTTTCAAGAATTCTATCAAGTCAGCTACGTATTTAGATTCTCCTAAAAGTTCTTTTAATGTTTTTGGAAAGTGATGATATAGTCTTTCCACTGAGTATATTGGACACTCAATCAAAATGTGCTTCACTGTCACTTTACATTCACAAACAAAACACACTGGTTCCTCTTCTTTCTTCAACAAGTATTCATGTGTAGTAGAAGTGTGTCCTAATCTGAGACGTGTTAATAGGACTTGATGTTGTCGCTTTGAAGGCCAGAAGTTCCATGGAAGGATGGAAGATTTTATTTCTATCAATTTAGTGGTGCTTCTATTCCATTGGTTTTGCCAAACATCGTGCAATTTTGATTTTAAGTAAGGTTTTAAATCCAAATGCACCGTTAGATTTTCCACTGATGCGGCTGTATTGGTTACTGCGGACCTAGCTAGACTATCTGCCTTTTCGTTACCATCTATTCCAACGTGTGACGGTACCCAGAGGAACTCTACTATCAAATTGTTTTGGTATATACGGTATAAAATTAACTTAATCTGCTGCAATGTTGGATGAGAGGGATAAATCTGAGAAATTGATGTCAGACAACTAAGTGAATCAGATATTATAAGAGATTTGGGAAGTTTTTTTTCTAGAATATAGGTTAGGGCCTTATTGATGGCAAATAGTTCTGCTGTAAAAATACTTGTCTTAGGAGACAATTTATAGATGGAATGTTCATGGGATGTCACAAAGCATGCTCCTACTCCATTTATGGTCTTAGATGCGTCTGTGTATATAAAATGGTAATTTTTGTACTGTGTCAGAACATGGAGAAAGTGAGTTTTAAAAAAATTTGGTATCACGTTATTTTTGTTATATGCTGTAAGTTTAAGGTTACAAAGCGGAGAGGGAACAACCCAAGGAAAACATATTTTAATATACATGTTTAATTTTATCGCCAATCTATTAAATAACGTTATATTGATATTATAACATATTAACCAATAATATGATATGGTATGGTATGGTTTTATCTATTTCAGCTACTGTTGCGTTACCTACCTAAATCTCTTTGTCAGACAATTCTCGGGTATTTATCCCTTTGGCCAAGAATATATGAAAATGGATAGAGAAGGAACAATTTAGAGCTGTGTTCTATGGAGCTGCTATTCCATACGTGTATATCTGATCATGTGTGGAATAGTATCTAGTTAGTTCACATAATGTAAAAAAATGAATAATTATAATTTTGTCACTACTTTAAAAATTGAGAGTATTATTTGTAAGCTATTTCAATCTTCCTATAGATGTTTGTAGTATTTTCGCCAATATACTCAATACCCGATCTAAAACAGTCTAAAATATAGGAACATTTAGAAGAAGATCGATTTGGGCTACGGAAGTTTTTCTATTAATTATTTCTTAAGATCACTTTTCTGAAAAATTCGTTACATTTTTTTTTATTTTAGAAAATTTTGTTGGGAACAGAAATCCTACTCCAATTTCGAATTGTTTTCTATAAGGTAAGCAGTCTAATCTCGTATATCAAAGCCAGCTGCTTGTAAAAACACTTTACATAACGCAAATCAAGGACTAGTTTTCATCGTATCTTTAATAGTTAAACTGGGGACAACACATTCTGAGACTGTTTTCTATTGGCCTGTGAAAGCAACACTATGTTTATATGGTGTTCAGCTACAATTGTGGTTTAATCACATATTAATTTAACATCGAATCGAACTTCTGGATAAGCGTTTCGATTGTGTTATAAACTTTTAATAAACATGTCTAATTTTATCTCCAATCTATTAACTAACATTATATTGATATTATAACATATTAAATAATAATATGATATGGTTTTATCTATTTCAGCTACTGTTGAGTTACCTAAATCTCTTTGTCAGACAATTCTCGAAAACGAATTTGAATATTTGGTTTATTTATGCAACACGAAAGAAAAGCTGTTGTATTTATCTCTTTGGCTAGGAATATATGAAAATAGAGAGAGAAGGAACCAATTTAGAGCTGTTGTGTCCTATTGATCTCTATTCCATACATGTATATCTGATCATGGTTGGAATAGTATCTCCTTAGAAAGTAGTTCACATAATAAAAAAAATGTATAATTATAATTTTGTCAGTACTTTATAAATTGAAAGTAATATTTGTAAGCTCTTTCAAACTTCCCATAGATATTTGTAGTATTTTTGCCAATATATTTAATACCCGATCTAAAACAGTACCTTTGAAGTAAATTTATGATTCTTTTTATCCACTGTAAACTACCATTCGATTACCTACGCTTTTCTATCAATCAGTTTTTGAAATCAGTTTCGATAATGTGTTACTCCCTTTGCGGAACATTTGAAGTAATCAACAACTAGTTTCTTTTTCTTTGACCTAAACAATTGTGTTAAGGATCTCGAAAACAGTAGTTTTGAAGTAAATATATTATTCTTTTTTTAAGAATTTGGGTCCTCCCTAATCTTTACTCTTCTCTTATTTTTAATCTATGTTTAGTGTCCTCCTCTATGGAGTAGAAAGCTAGAGCCTTACAGAAGATGCCATAAAACGATTAGAGGCATTTGAAATGTGGTGCTACCGACGTTTGTTGAGGGTCTCGTATATACACCACATAAGTAACATAACTATTCTTCAGAGGATAAGATAAGACAAAGAAATTGTTAACATCATAAAAAAAAATTTGGCTTACTTTACTGCGTAAAGTCTGTTTTAGACTATAACATAAAATGATATAAGAAAATGGTATAACAAAAACTTACATGAAATAATTGTGTACAATATTAATACAAGAAGTTTTGTGTATTACACTGTCACATTTTGGTATCAAAATATGTTATGTGATTCTGCGCATTACATGCTAAAAAAATCCTTTTTTAAAATAATTGGTGTACATGTACTGTTAACCTCAATGTTCTTATTCTTCTTTTTGTTATTGTAACGTAACCTTATTTTCTCCAACATTTAACCTAGTTTTTTACCCACGTAAATACCTAGTTAGTTTTACCCACGTTTTACCTTTGCTTTAACAAAGACATATATATTTATGATGCATAAAAAAATTCTCCTATTATCTGTTTCTGATTCGCAAGGCAAAAAAGAGGAAAAACCTAACTGCGCATGCGTGTGTACTAATAATTTGGTATCAAAATACATGTTCTAATTTCTATAACATATTTTGTCAACAGATTTTGTTTTCTGTTTTACATTATGACAAAACTTAGTACCATTTTCTTATATTATTTTATGTTATAGTCTAAAACAGACTTAATGATAAATATCGACTTCTGTAGTTAATTCTGCAAGGCAAAATTGAGGGTAGGAGAGGCCCTGGACGGAGAGGTATCTCCTGGCTGGCCAATCTCAAGAAGTGAACAGGTCTAACGTTAACTGATCTATTTCGAGCTGCTGTGAATAAAATAAGACGGGTCAATGTGGTCGTCAACATCTCTAGAAGATATACACATTTAGAAGAAGATCAATTTGGGCTACGGATGTTTTTCTATTAATTATTTCTTGAGATCACTTTTCTGAATGTGTTGGTTCTTTGTGCAGCATTTTAACTAAAGAAAAATTCGTTACATTTTTTTCTTTAAGTCAGAAAATTGTGTTGTGAACAGAAATCCTACTCCAATTTCGAATTGTTCTCTATAAGGTAAGCAGTCTTACACGCACACACGCAGTGATCAACCCTGCCCCTAGGAACATGTGTATACCAATGTAAGAATGGGATCCACATGTCCGAAGATCAAACCGGTCACACCTCGCTAGTCGAAGTGGTACCTATCTGACCCCCAGGCTTTTCCACCACCCCTCCTCATCGTGTGACTTACGTAAGGAGGCTTATATTCTGAAATTTACTTAAGATGCCCTGGGTAATAGGACATCCTCGGTTTTTAGTGAATGTGGTTATGCCACCTAACTGTAGGGGTAGCCACATCTAGGCTTTTCTCCCTATTTACTTTACTGACTCAATTGATTTTACTCTAGCTTTACGTCGGAACTTGAGTCCCTAAAAAAAGAAAAAAGAGCGTGTGTTCCGACCATAGAGCCATCAGCCTGAGCTGATGACTCTATGTCCGGAAAAGAGTGTGTGCTCGGTCACTCAGCCGCCGATTTGGCAAAATAAATTTTGTTCTCCTCGCCGGCTGAGCACCCGAGAGGGGTCCGGCCACCAAGCCCATGCATGCCGCACATGACCTCAGTGCTCGGATTTCGCGAGTAGATCTTTCATTTCGATCTGCCTTAAGGGCCCTAGTCCGCGGAGCGGTATATAGAATTCTATATTTGCTATATAAGGTAAATTTACGTTAAACAGTTTAATGAAAAGTATGAATGTATCAATATGAATTTACGTTATTTAATCAGAAAACACATTTTTTTTTTTGTGGCCTTCCTTGTGGCGTCGGGACTATAAAATGCCTGGGCAACAATTCTTTCCTTTTTTCCTTAATCCTATTTGTGTGCGTGTATTGGGGTGTGCATTCTCAAGTGTATAATGCTCTCACACACCCCGGTGTATATTGGACTTATAATTACCTAAAAACCTAAAAACCTAAAAAAGAAAAGCGTACCCTCTCGCCAGAGTTTTTTTTTGGTGTGTTTTCTGATTGACTGCATTTCTTTGTTCGTTCTTCTTGCAACCATCTCATTCTTTATTTATTCGTTCGGGTTCTCCCTATATCGAGCTATCTGTTGTTTTGGTCTTCTGTGTACCGTCCTTGTGTTTTCATTGTAGTTAGTCAGCTCTCTTAACATTCTGCTGGGGTGGTTTCTTAGTCCGTTAAAAATTTCATATGCTCTCTCGTCTAGCGTGCGTAGGATTCTTGTTTGTCCTGAGTCTCTATATACATATCTCAAGGGTACGTACCTTGGTATCTTAAGGGCATCTCTGACTATTTGATTTTGAGTAGTCTGTATCTTTTTCCTGTTTGTTTTACAGGTGTGTCCCCACGCAGCGGATGCATATGTTAGGACTGGCAGGATAATACTATTCGCAACCCTGATTTTGGTTTAAAATCGTAGTTTACTTTTCCTCCCAATAAGTGTTGAGAGCTGACTTTTCAACGCTTTGGCTTTGCGTATTTGCTGATTGATGTGCTCAGTGAACGTTAGCTTCTTATCTAGATGTACCCCTAGATATTTAGCCTGGTTGGTCCAGTCTACTGGGGTGTTTTCGATTGTAATTTCGCGATTTGGTACACTTCTTCTGTGACTAAACATTACAGCCTGTGCTTTATCTATATTTAGGGCTATTTTCCATTTTATGCACCATCTTTGGAATCTGTTTAGTGCTCTTTGCAGATGATTAGCTGCATGATCCGGGTTTCTCCAGCTAACAGCTATTGCTGTGTCGTCAGCGTAAAGACTCAACAGAGAGCCTGGCTCTTTTGGCGTGTCGGCCGTATAGATGGTGTACAGGTACGGCGACAGCACCGCTCCCTGAGGCACACCCGCCTCCAGGGTCCCGACTTCAGATAGGGTTGCCCCTATTCGAACTCTGAACCTTCTGTTGGCAAGATATGACGCAAGGAGGCATGTCATCGCCTCACTGTAACCAAATTCATTCATTTTATAGATGAGTCCATGGTGCCAGACTCTGTCGAAGGCTTTGCTGACGTCCAGAAAAGCTGTAGCTGTGTACATTTTTTCATTAAATCCTTTGGTGATGAATTCTGTGAGTCGTAGTACCTGTAATTCACAGGAGTGTTCGCTTCTGAATCCGAATTGAGCCTCTGGTATGGTTCCTAGCATTTGTGATTCTTCATTGAGTCTTTTTAGTATAACTCTTTCCGCTATCTTGCTTATAGATGATAATAAGCTGATAGGTCTGTAATTTTGCGGAAATGTGCCGTTTTTACCAGGTTTTGCAATCATTATTACGTGTGCCTCTTTCCACCTATCTGGGAAATATCGTAGTTTTAGCATGTTGTTTATTATGTTAGTGATATAAACAATAGCTTTTGTTGGTAGATTTTTCAGCGCCCTATTTGTGATGTTGTCGGGTTCTGGAGCTTTTTTGGCATTTGTCATTTTTATAAGTTCCTTTATTTCTTCGGGAGATGTATGTGTAATACCTATTCTGCCCTTTTTCCTTCTAAGTCTTCTCGCTGTTCTTTCTACCTCTTCTTCAAAGTCTATGTCATCGTCGGGGTCTTCGTTGTTTCTACACGCCCTTTCTAGTTCGTCCTTCATGACTTCGGCTTTGTCGATTTCCGTATGGACAATCCCGTTTACTCCGTGTAGGGGAGGTATGGGTTTCTTGTCCTTTCGAAGGATTTTAGATAACTTCCAGAAGGCGGATATCTTATCTCGTATATCGAAGCCAATTTACTTTTGCATGCCTTATAAAAAGCACTTTACATAATGCAAATCAAGGATTAGTCATCGTATCTTTAATAATTAGATTGTGGACAACACATTCTGAGACCGTTTTCTATTGGCATGTTAGAGCAACACTATGTTTATACGGTGTTCTGCCACAATTGTGGATAAATCTCATATAAATTTAATATCGAATCGAAGTTCTGGATAACAGTTTCTATTGTGTTATAAACTTTTAACATACATGTTTAATTCTATCGTCAATCTGTTAACTAGTATTAAATTCATGTTATACTATATTGATAATACTATTATATTGTTTTACCTATTTTAGCTACTGTAGAGTCACCTAATTCCCTTTACCAGGCAATTTTTGGGAACTAATTGGGATATTTGGTTTATTTATGTACGACGAAAGAAAAAGTATTGACTTTGAGTAGGAATATATAAAAATGGATATAGATAGAAACAGTTTAGAGCTGTGTTCTATGGAATCGTCAATCCAGACATGTATATCTGATCGATTGTGGTTTGTTTTCTCCATAGAAAGTAGTTTACATAGTGCAAAATCAATGAATAATTGTAATTTAAGCACGAACTAATAAATTGTGAGTAGGTATTATTTGAAGCCCATTTCAAACTTCTTCTCGATTTTTGTAGTATTATCATCAATATATTTAATAAGCAATCTAAAAAAGTGCAAAGTAAATTTCTTTCTTGATTCTTTGAGCTACCATTGCATTAGCTGTGTTCTTCTGTCAGTCAATTCTCGTAATCAGTTTTCAGAATATTTTGCTTCCTTTGTGCAAACTTCAAAGCAAAGGATATTTCGTTAATTTTTGTTTTTTCGTTGTGTTAGTCTCCTTGGCAGTATTATTAAACCCAAACAGTGTCGCGAAGGTAACCAATCACGACAAAGATTGTTACTTTGGCCGGCCAACCACAGCGCTCGTTATTAACTGCGCTGTCATTGGCCTCTCGGCGGAAGTGTGCTGAAAATTCTCAAACACGATGTGTATAAAAGAGCAGCACATTTTCCGAACGGGATCCAGTCGTCATACACTACTAACCCCGTAAGACCTTGTTGGTTCGGTGCGCTACCAAGCTACCTTTGAGTTTTATTAATTAACCAATATCCTGCTATCGTCGAAGACGTCCAAAAAAATTGAAGAATAATACCTAATAATGGTTATCCAATTTAGAAGTTAAATTATCAAGTGTACGAGAACCGGCGTGTCGACTACAAAACGCTTCCTGACAGTAGAACACGACTTTCTGAGATAGAAATGACATTGGTCTTATAACTATCTCAAATCGTGTCGATCTGACCACAGCGTTATTTAGGCCTGTCACGGTAAAGAGCGAATAAAAGCCCCGACGGGGACTTGTAATTGCTTTTCCGATCAGGTTGAGCTGCAATACCACTTCGTCTCCAAAACCTTATGTAAATAGTAACTATATGAATTACTGTTAACAAAAAGGTAGTTATACGAAGCGACTGGCAGCAGGAAGAGTCGACATTGCCGGCATTCTTGTACCTCTCGAGGAGAGGGAACGCGGCTACACGAAGCGAGAAGGCCGACATATTTGTGGAACTTGAGATAAACACCACGCATCAGAATTCTAATACATATAAGTCAGTGTAAGAAAGCTCGAACTGTTACAGAATTCTGATTGCCGGTGTTCCCTCACCTACCACAAAGGCTCGGCGGAACTTCTTGCCCGTAACGGCCGGTATCTCAATAAACTACTTAAATACGAAGATGGACTCTCGAAACTTGAGATCCTCTTCGAGAGCGGCGGTTGTAGATCGTCCAGAAACCCCTGAAAACCAGGAGGACGCTACGGCCGTACGACAACAGGTTTTTTTATCATTTTTACGGTCCGCCCGTTAGCTAAACATTTTCGAGTTTATTTTATTTGTCTATTAGAAATCAGAATAAGGCAAAAATAATTAACAACTGTAGAGTTTTTAAGGTGTTTCCAATATTTAAGAAATATCTAATAATTATAAGTTTTTTTTTTTAGAATTTCCGCATCAACCATTAAAGGTTATTAGCGGGTTTTACAAATTTTACAGTTGTTATTAAATATACTAATTACAAATTGCGTATTAACTTACAAATAATAAATTACCAAATTACAAAATGATACATAGAATACAACTTAAATTTTATGTAGTAACCGTATGTCCTTAAGGAATTTGATTGTATTTGATACATTACAGTTTAAAATATCTTTAAGTTTCTTTGCTTCTTCTGGTACGTTATTGATGACTCTTTCGTAGGAGTAAAGAGGACAATCAATCAATATATGTAGAACAGTTATTGGATATTCACAATAGGAACATTCAGGTGGTAGTTCTTTTGTTATGAGATGCTGGTGAGTTAACGCTGTATGTCCAATTTTTAGTCGGTTGATAATCACCTGTTGCCTTCTGTTTTCTGGAGATTGTAGTTTAGTGCAAATCCTAGTTTTAACGTTTTTAAGGTTAGACTTATTAGAATTCCACATTTGTTGCCAATTTTTTACACAGTGCTGATTAATAATGAGCTGGATATCACTGAACGGAATTGTAGTCATTATTTTAGTTTGCTCGTCAGTAGCAGCTTTCTTTGCTAATTCATCTACTTTTTCATTTCCTAAGATATGTATGAAAGTTTGAGCTTGCATGACTATTACACATGTCTAATGCTTTTAAAATGGCAATTGCTTCTCCCGTGAAAATGCTGAAGAATTGAGGGATGCGACCTGCATATTCAGACTTTCCTAGAATAAAGGCCGCTGCATGTCCGCTTTCAGTTCTTGACGCATCAGTAAAAATCTTGTTATAACCAGTGTATTCTGATATCCGTTCTTAATATAATTTGTTAATGATTATGGGAGTTGTGGTACTCTTTGGATAGGTCGTAAGGGATATATCAATAGTGTGGGAAAATTAATAGTCCAGAGGGGTATAGTTCGTTGTGTAGGATAAGAATGTGTCAGCTGCTCCATGTCAAAACCATATCTCGTTAAACGTTCTTTAAGGGGTGGATATTTAATTTGTTGATGACAATGAGTAGATGGATATATTTTGTAAAGAAGTGGATAGTTTGTGTTATTAGGGTGATTTAAAGAAATGTGTTGTCTTCGTATTGATAGGGGGGACTCATCTAGGATAACCTGAAAACAGGACTGGTTTGGTAAGCACCCAGAATAAGTCTTAAAGATGTGTTTTGTATAATGTGTAGTTTTTTAAGAATATAATTACTCGCAATTGAATAGCATATTGCACCATAATACAGTTTACTTCGGATTAATGATTGGTATATATGCAGCAATTTTAGGGTGTCCGCTCCCCAAGATCGGTTTGATAGCATTATTTTAGATTGACAGGATACGACTAGCTTTTTAATATGTTCTGCCCATGTTAGCTGACTATCCAGTCTCAGGCCAAGAAAGTCAATGCTCTCTACTTGTTTTAGGTTGATACCATTTAGAGTAAGGGTTGTTTTTAATCAGTTTTTCTTTTATTGAATACGATAAAACGAGATTTATCACCTGAGAACGTAAAACCAGTTTTTTGGGACCAGTATTGTCGTTTATGCAGAAATTATTGCAAAATTTTTAAGGCTAGTGTAATATTGCAGCTACTAGTATATACAACTAAGTCATCTGCATACAGATCTGCTTTCAAAGGTAGCTTTATCTCTTGAGCGGTATTATTAATTGCTATTAAAAATAGAGTGGAGCTTAAGGTTGAGCCCTGTGGAATACCGTTTTTAAGACATTCTGTTTTTGAAGTAATTCCATTCACACGTACTTGGAATACTCTATTATTCATGAAATGTTTTACAAAAGCAAGAAAATTTCCCTGGATAAACCAGTTAGACATGGTTTGTAAAATGTTGTATCTCCATGCAATATCAAATGCTTTATTTATATCAAACTATATGGCAATTACTTTCTGGTTATTTCTAGAAGACTCACATATAATATTGTCAATAGCTACTAAGGCATCATGAGTTGATCTGCCTTTTCTGAAACCGCTTTGGATATGGCTTAATAATCGGTTTTTTTTAAGAAACCATACTAATCTGTTATTTATAATTTTTTCTAGTAGTTTGCATGTATTGTAAGTGAAATTGGTCTATAGGAAACAGGGTCAGTTTTTGATTTGAAAGGTTTTAAAATGGGAATAATTGTTTATTCAGACCAGATTGATGTAAATTTTTTATTAAGGTAAATGTAGTGCTAGCGACCGACAGGGAAGACATGCAGTACATGCTAAGAAAACTGATAGAAGAATATAACGACTGGGGAATGAATGTCAATACAACAAAAACCAAATATCTTTGTATTGGAAACGAGTCAGATAACATAGACCTCGAAAACGGACAACATATTTCCTGCTGTCAGAGCTATGACTACTTGGGTGTTGCCTTTGACAATACAGGAACTGATACACGGGAAATAGAAAAACGAATCACTCAAGCAAAGAAAGTCTTAGGATGTCTCAATAGTATACTGTGGAGTAAAGAGATAACGAAAGGAAGGAAATTTAATATATATGAGACCATGATTAAAACTACTCTTCTTTATGGCGCTGAAACATGGAGAATTAGTGAAAAGAACAAAAAGCGAATAGAAGCAGTGGAGATGGATGCAATGAGAAGATCTTTAGGTATTTCCAGACGAGACCGAATTAGAAATGATGTAATAAAACAACGTATGGGAATAGAAGGAAATATAACTCAAGATATAGAGAAGAAACAATTAAGGTGGTATGGGCATGTTCAACGGATGCCAGCATCAAGACTCCCTAAAAAAGTAATAGAATGGCAACCGATAGGTCGACGAAAAAGAGGAAGACCCAGATTAGAATGGCAACACGGCGTAAACAAGTCCATGAGCGAAATAAATTTAACAACAAACGACTGCGAAGATAGGAAGAGATGGTGTTTAGGTATCGGACAACGTCGAAAGACGTTCTAAACCGATGTATATATATAAATGTGATTGAAAATGTTTAAGAGAATTAATTTTCCTGTGTACGGCAAATTTTTGATAAATATTATTGGTATATTATCAGGACCCGATGACGTGTTTTTTGATTTATCTAGAGCTTCCTCAAATTCTTGATATGCGATGGGAAAATTTAGTGGATGATCACTATCTACTATAGATATTTCTGTCATTTCACGTTTATTTTTGAAATCTAAAAATGCGGGATCGAAGTTTGCATTGCTTGAATTTGTCTTATATATATATATATATATATATATATATATATATATATATATATATATATATATATACAGATTGAACGAATTTAAAACGGAACATACAATTTAATATATGTCTGTTTGAACTGCATTTGAAATAGTGGACCAATATAAAACTTGCACAAAAATAAATCCATACCCGGTAATAGACATTGTATAAAATATCGTTCAACTACCTGTCTCCTTTAAAGGAAAGAGGAGCTTGCCTAATAGTCGGAGAGATAGAGCCGAAATTTTGAACTGATCAGTAATATGACATTTCTCTATTGGATTATATTCATTGTAACTGGGTTAAGACTTTGCCTTACAGGCGGCCGCCCCTCGTGGTACAGGGGGTGGCTATACAGGGATGAAGTTGTAATTTTTTTCGGAAAAATTAACGATCGATAATATGGCTGAAAATTTGCCCAGAGGAAGATCTTGGTATAACTAGACGAAATCCCAAAAGGCGGACGCGAGAGTGGATACATAAGGGGTGGCGGACAGGGGTGAAGTTGAAATTTTTTGGGGAAAAATTAACGATTATATGTCCGAAATTTTCATGGCTCA
This sequence comes from Diabrotica undecimpunctata, assembly GCF_040954645.1. NCBI lineage: Eukaryota > Metazoa > Arthropoda > Insecta > Coleoptera > Chrysomelidae > Diabrotica > Diabrotica undecimpunctata. The sequence goes on from NC_092813.1 coordinate 5,319,633, forward strand.
TTATTTAGCCCCTAAAAACTCTAAATCCAAAAGAGCGGACAGCTGGGTTGGTACAGAGAGCCATAAAACAGGGTCAAATGTACCACTTGCCTGTGGATTTTAGGACTCGGTAACAATTTTCAAACTGATTTTATCATGATATTTTTATACCGATTGATTTGAAAATTTGTATGCTCACTTCTGTTACTATTCTGAGAAGCGTCAAGTAGAGTTTTCCTCAAAATTTTTCAAAAAAATTTCCGTAAATAAAAATTTTCGTAATTTTTTGAGGTAAAATCTAATTTGTAGAATCCTTTCGATTTTCTGTCAGTTATACCATGATATTTTTCCAAAAATTTTCCAACGATTTTTCCGATAAGAAAAAAAAAATTGTGAAAAACTTTAAAAATTTCGTCATTTTTCTCACTCTCATTGATGTCATCACATTCATCATCTTCGTCACTTTCACTTTCAATAATATCACATTCATTATCTGCTTCATTTTCAATCACTACTTCTCGAACTGATTCTGGCATCTGAGGTCCACTAAACCATTTGAATTTATATGTTTAATCTTCAAACTCCCAACCATGTTCTTCAACAATCAATTCTGTTGGTACTTTTTTATGAGCATTTGTCCAAATATTTGAAATATAATGAGCTCGCAGTAGATGTTGGTGTAATTCATCTTGACATGGTGGTAAGATTGAAGCATCGAAATTTTTTAGTTTTTTTTTTTAAAGGCTCGTTCACATCATGCAATTTATACTGTCGGTTAAATAGTGAAAATCTCACATCGATTACTTTTCTTTTTGGAATTGTTCTCGTCAGTCCTGTTCCATATAAGTGACATATGAAAGTTTCTAAGATTTCAAAAACTTCATTACAATCGAAGTCAGTTTCACCAAGTTGGATAAAAGCATCTTGATGTCCAAACAGAATTTGTAAAATTATAATTAACTAATAAAAAAAAAATTCAATTAATTTGAAAGTTAAAAAAAAATATTAAAAATATCTACAAAGTAAATTTCAAAACTTTTGATAAATAGAAATAGTATATTTTGTATTTGATTATTAATGTAATAATAAATCAAATTTTTCTTATATCTGAAGAACCATTATTTATGAAATATAAATTATTTAAAAACCTTTTTATTGTAATAAAAAATAAGTAAAATTACTATTTGTTATACCAAAAATATTTAATAGTTAACATTATAAAATTACTTTAATTTAATAAAATATCAAATATCAAACATTTATTCAATTAAAAATTAATTTGCAAAATATTTATATTTAAGAAAAAAATGTGATTTGTAAAGTAAATATGACTTTAGTTTGAAAAAAAAAATAACATTATCATAATATCATTTTAAAACTACAAAATATTCTATAAAAGATTCAGATGATGACGTAGAGTTTTATCAATTGTTTTAGAAAAGTTTTTCTAAATTTTTTTTTCTTATCGGAAAAATCGTTTCAAAATTTTTGGAAAAAAATCATGGTATAACTTACAGAAAATCGAAAGTATTCTACAAATTAGATTTTACCTCAAAAAATTACGAAAATTTTCATTTACAGAAATTTTTTTGGAAAACTCTACTTGACGCTTCTCAGAATAGTAACAGAGGTGAGCATACAAATTTTTAAATCAATCGGTATAAAAATATCATAATAAAATCAGTTTGAAAATTGTTACCGAGACGTAAAATGCGCAGGCAAGTGGTACATTTGACCCCGTTTTATGGCTCTCTGTAGCAACCCAGCTGTCCGCCCTTTTGGATTTAGAGTTTTTAGGGGCTAAATAATGAGCCATGAAAATGGCGGACATATTACTTATCGTTAATTTTTCCCCAAAAATTGCAATTTCACCCCTGTCCGCCACCCCTTATGTAACCACTCTCGCGTCCGCCCTTTGCGATTTCGTCTAGTTATACCAAGATCTTACTCTGGGCAAATTTGCAGCCATATTGTCGATCGTTAATTTTTCCGAAAAAATGACAACTTCATCTCAGTATAGCCACCCCCTGTACCACGAGGGGCGTCCGCCTGTAAGGCAAAGTCTTAACCCAGTCACAATGAATATATTCCAATAGAGAAATGTCATATTACTGATCAGTTTAAAATTTCGGCTCTATCTCTTGGACTATAAGGAAGCGATAAGTGGTTTGACAGCATAATAACTGCTTGTGTAGTCTAGTTTTCACAGTGATTCTAGGCAACCTATTTGGGTGGAGTTTTGACTTGTTCTTGAATGAGTTCAGAATCCAGCAGCCCGCTGAAATATTGGATTTTTATAATATAATTATTTGACAACCTTTTGTTGGCCAACCACCTAGAGCGGAGTTAAGCCGAAATACATTGATTTCGTATGTTTCGTTTTAAATTCGTTCAATCTGTATATATATATATATATATATATATATATATATATATATATATATATATATATATATATATATATATATATATTTATATATATATATATTTATATATATATATATATATATATATATATATATATATATATATATATATATATATATATATATATATATATATATATATCTACGGCATTAAGTGAACTCCACCCATGTTAAAATTCAGGTTCAATTGAGCTCCGTGGTCAAGTGGATACCGATATACGGAGCTCACTAGACAATTCCGTAATATTGGTTCAGTCGATTCATCAACATGTAGAGTTTAATAATTTATAAAAAATTTTTGGAGCCCGTAAATACCCCTGTATCATAAATGTATATCGCTTAGTTCACATGTATATATTATAGGGGTCGTTCAGATCTTCTTCATTGTATATTTGAACCATACGTTTATCGGTTTAAGTAAGCTCTGAGAGTTTGGCAACTGTGCGATTATACCGTATATTTTCAACATATACCCTGAACGGTTTATATGGGCTCCTTATTTTTAACTACTGTTTGTAGACAGTGGAATGTCATACGCATTACACTGTGTAACAGAGGATATCGTATTACCTGGTATTACTACGTACTAAAAGGTAACTGGTTCTTTAAAAAACAGGTATATAGATACAAAAGGACTTGGGCTTATTATTTAATGAAATGTTCGCTTGCATAGAAAATTTTATTTTTTCTGCATTTTTAAAAATAATGTTGTTTTTTAATTTAATATAATTTTATTAGTTCAATGCTGAACTCGATGTTTTTTTAATTATAGAAATTTCATAATATATTTTGTTTACGTGAGTATGTCTTTGTACGTTTTATCTAAGCATCCGATTAATAAAAACTACTTTTATTTTATCCAATCTTCTGCAATATCTTGTATAAAGCTTTTTTATTATTTTAGTTCTGCTCTTATTTGTGTACTAAATATAATATCTCGATAGAAGGTTATCTCAAAATAAATATGTTATACAGTGTAGGTGCATTTATGCTACCCCAAGCGAGACTGTTCTTCTACTGCTAATCTAACCATTATGTGATACAAAAAATTTTCTCTTGTGTAGGTATACGGAGACAATATAAGTGAGTTTGTTATGTAAGGGGATATCATATAGTTTTTTTAGAAATATTCTGTAATTTAAGGTGTCGTAAGCGGCATTTAGAGTGAAAAATACCACCCCTGATACCCGATATTTTTCGTACTGGTCTTTGATTTAGTATTTGTGATGTACATAATCTTCCCTATCTACAGCCACTTTTGCCTTTTAATTTAAGTTTTTCTTCTAATATCGATGATATCATATTAACGATCTTGTGCAAAAGTATTTTGAATAGCTGACAAAATAAAGATATTGGCCGATAGTTTTTGTAGTCGTTGGAGTTTTTGCCAGGTTTAAGCAAGTTAACAACTTTGGCTTGTCTCTAGACTTTGGGTATCTCCATAATTTGAATACAGTTGTTCATCATCCGGATCAGCCATTGTAGTGTTTTTGGTCCAGATTTCGTAATAAGCTTTGTGCTCAGATCCTCAATGTCGGTAGTTGTATTATTTTTCATTAAATATGTAGATGGTGGATTCAAGCTCAACATTGTTAAAAGGTTCTCTCAGCTGACTGGTTTTGTCCTTTCTTACTCTACAATATAAGAATAACTCTCTTCTTAGAGTTATTCTTTGCTTCTTTTTCGACAGAAATAGCATGTCTATATCTATAATGTGGTTTTAACGATCAGCTGTATACCAAATACCCTAGGTTAGGCCCTATATGTGTTTTCTGCACTAGAAATAAGTCAGATTCGTGTTTAGCTCATATGTCTGATAAGTTTAAGTAAAGTAAAGTTTCTTGATCTTTAGAAATACTCTTAACAGTTATAGACATATGTTATTAGAATAGTTGGTCCTAAAAAGGACCAATTTGATTAAATCATATTAAAGAAGTGACTGAAGAATTAGCCGATTAATTAATTAATCATTACCCGGGGTATGCCCGATTGCCGTGGCCTTATTAGTACTTCAATTTTCGTAAAGGCTCGTTCTTTGAAACACATAAGTAATGCCTAATCTTTTACTTTTTATTAAAAATTTAAATTTTACATGCCGTGTATTACTTTTTGACGATATTTCGAATCAGATTTGTATAGTAATAATTTTAGGTATTAAAGGGCTTCTTTGTGGAAAATAAATAAGTTTGTGATATCGGTCGCAACTCATCTATAGATAATAAAAAAATAAACAGTTAAAATAAGTGTAAACAATTTCAATTCATAAATTGGCGCCACTGTTTAGGTCATAGGTTTATCATAGATATCAAAGGTAACATTTTAATTCAATGTTCTATTTACGTATTTTCAATATTAAAAAAGTAGGAAAAGACATGTTTATGCTTTTATTTTTTTTTTAAATCTATTCTATTTTCTTTCTAGAGTTCCGTCTTTTTTTAACGACCTGTGTTATTTTTTCAATTGGGCACTTGTCCAAAGCTATGACAAATCCTCTGTCCTCTGCTATTCTATATTAATATGACTGATTCATTATTTTCTCTAAACACTCTGTCCTCTGCTATTCTACATTAATATTATTGATTTATTTTATCTTTCTTGCAGCTATTTTAATGATTATCCTGTGTATCTTCTTCTTCTTCTTTTTATATAGACATGACGCTGTCTGTTTTTCAATGTGCCTCCAGTAAGTTGCCGTTCCATCGTTTTCGTGGTCTTCCTACTGATCATTTTCCTATGGGTTAACCGTCTCTTGCCGTCTTTACTACTCTATTTGTTGTCATTCGGCTTATATGATTATTCCATTCACTCTTCTATTTCTTAACCAGTTCTTGATGTTCTTTACCTTGCATCTACGTCGTATATCTGTACTTCTAGCTCTCTAGCACTCTCCCATAGTGTCTTACCATCAATTGTTCTAAGTGTTTTCATCTCTGCTGTTTCTAACACCCTTTTTGTCCTCTTTGTGTCAGGTCTTGTTTCTGCCGCGTATGTCATTATTGGTCTGATGACTGTTTTGTAAATTCTGCCTTTCGTTTCTTTCCCGATATTTTTATTTCTTTGTATTGTTTCATTTAGGCAGCCTGTTGCTCTGTTTGCTCTATTCACTGGATCTTCCACTTCAGTTCCGAGCTTTCCGTAGCTAGATAATGTGATGCCTAGATATTTAAATTCCATCACTTGTTCTATTATCTGTCCTTCCAGCTCCAATTAACATCTTAGTAAATTTGCTGTTGTAACCATGCATTTTGTCTCTTTTGGGGAAATTAACATGTTAAATTTTATATGAAATTGGTGCAGGATACGTTGTAAATCATCTTCACTTTGAAAGAGTAGTATTGCAGATTATTTTAATTTCTTACTTTTTTATTATTTCATCCACAATTAGGTTGAACAATAAAGGACTCAGGGAATATCCCTGTCTTATCCCATTGCCAGTTTCAATAGGGTCGGTTAGTTCTTCGTCTACTTTTACTTTTATTGTGTTGTTTTGGTATATATTTTCGATCGTTTTGAGTTTTTCTAGAGGTATCTCTCTTGTGTACAATAAGTGGATAAAGTTTTTTAATTTATATATCTTCTGTATATCATGATTTCTTCTGTGTATTAAAAGTTAAATTTTGGTTATTATTAAGATTCTCTTAACGTGTTTATTGTCTTGTTTCTGCGGTACGAATATATGTGTATCATAATAGATTGTAATGCATATTTCATTAATTATAATTAAAGTGCTCTTTGCGTTTGCCAATTACTTTCTCACTTCCTCGGCGATAGGTCTTTTTTTTCTCATCAATAACCTTATCCTCGCTCGATACAGTTATTCTAAGATATTTATATTTCACTATATGCTCTATTGTACCTATGAAATTTATAATATTTAATATCTGGTGCTTTCATATGAAACTGGAATAAAACACTTGGTAGATAATGTTTATTCGTTTTGAGTACACTTTTTTTAGAACTTAGTACATTAAAGAATAAATATTTGTCTGTTCAGGGTTTTCCAAGTCTGCAAAACTTAAACAGGCTTAAATATTAGATTATACATTTATTAAGAATGTTCAATATCTAAATTTAAGATTTTATATCTCAAAATATGAATAGGTGTTTACATTTTGTTTGACGGTTTAATCTTCGAATCGGAGTTCATTTTTCGAAAAACTATAAAATTGTGAGAACAAATTGCTATATAAAAGAACGAGGCAATAATCTCATGCTGTGAGCTTTGCTGCTCTGGTACTTTTATAACGCTTAAGATATTTTTAATTTATTGTCAACATTTTTGAGGTGTGTTTCCTTAAATGACCATGTCTAAGGTTAGTACGTGTGATTAAATGAAATTGACATTAATTTGATAGTTTCTATTTTATTAGTACTAATGGTATAATATGACTAGCATCTGTTGGTACTATATATCAATTTCAACATGTGGAAGTGAGAGCACTCTCTTGTTAGTAATTTCAGTGTAAATTATGACGAAACCAGAAATAACCCATAATATTCTCCCCGTGTGATCTTAGTATTTTTGTTGATTGAATAGTATAGGCCAGGGTATCCATCATTTCAATCAGCGGTATGTCAGAGTGGTTTTTATTAATTTTTATATATATTTGCAAAATGAAGAAGAAAGTTCAGTACAGGCAGTTAAACGGCTGATCCGTCAATTTAGAAGTAAGAGCAAGTACCAACTTGCTGAAAAGCATACCCATACACAAAAGGAATATGTAATAAAATGTACTGCATAAACTATAGCGATATAAGCTATATATCTATTAATTATTAGGATATACAGTATTTTTTGTAATACACCTAGAACGATTGAGTAAATAGGTGAACTATAAAATAGGTGGATATTAGTGTGGAATTAGAAAAACTTAATAAATCGTTGATCAATTATTCACTATTAGGCAGTTAATGAGAAATGTTGGGAATACAAAAAAAAACATTAAACTAGTTATTTATAAATTTTAAACAAACACTGATATAATCATAAGAATAAAACTATGAAATACCATGGAAGAACTAGGCTTACCTAATAAACTAATTAATTTAACAAGGAATAATCTACAAGTAAAGTCAGACTTCAAGGAAAACTGTCGACTTATTTTCAAATGTACATTGATTTCAAACAGGAAGATTCCATTCCAAACTCTATTTAAAAAGTAAAGTCCAATAGTCATAACCCAAAGTACTTTAAAAAAGGTGAACGAATTAGCGAACAGCTGTTTTGAAAACTAAATATTATGAAACGAATTGGGGATATTATATTACACAAACTAAACCGCTTGTCTACAAAAATAAAATCAAGAAAATATGATACGACAGAAAAGACTAATCACTTTACAGTTAATTGCCACATAAATATCAATGAATAACGCAAATATTAGGACGATTGTATACATATAAGACAAATAACGATAAATGTTACAAATAAAGGTTAAAACATGCTTTTCAATTCGCGGTAAAAGATTTAATAGAGTTCAGCACACAACATAAATTCGTAACAAAATTCATATAACAGTAAACGGTACTCGAGACAGCAGCAAAGTAATTTTGGCAACAAATATGTAGGTTGTACTTTACACCATTGGAATCATAGCACCCGCTATGGAAAATGGTGTCTTCTTTGACATCCAGCAACCACAAATGTGAAATTAGGAAAGATTAATGTGAAATTAGAAAAATTCAATGAACCGTTGATCAAATATTCACTATTATATACTTAATTAAAAATGTTGGGAATAAGAAAAACATTAAGCTTTAGTTTGCAATGCTTGAGAGCATTGCCCGGAAAGCAAACACAGAAAATCTCACAGTTTAATAATTAAGGTCCTCATATTATAGGGACTTTTGACGATGAGTTTAACATAGTAGTGAGTATAATTATTAGTGAGAAAAAAACATTAATACATTCAATAGAAAAAATCGCAAAAAAGGGTCCTCCAAATCAACGATAATAAAAAAATATATGGCTATCATAAGAAGACTATCATAAGAAACAGAATAGGACATAATATTTGAGATTTAAGAGCACTTTTAACAAAAACACTACAAAAGAGAATAACAACAGAATACAAGCTGGAAATTGCTACGTTTTAAGCAAAAAATTAAATCCAAAAATACATCCCGCAGTAAGAAAAATAGTATTCTACGTATGTAAGTAAAACACGGACAATGAAAAAATAAAATAAGAGCCGATTGAGCATCGCAGAAAGAAGAATTCTAGAAGAAATATATAATTCTATTATGAATCAGACCACAAATCAATACAAAGTGCAAAACAATAACTTTATCGTTGAGATTTAGTTTCTTGTACGACGGTGCAATTTTTATATACCTGTTTGACCTTAGCATTAGTTCCCGGTCGTAAAACACTTCTGACTGAGGGCAATCTTTCTAGCAATCCTGATGTAATTAATACCTGAGTTTTACTTACATTGTCTTATATACGTATATATCCTGATTTTAGTAGTATGTATTACACTTCTGGATTTAAAAGTATTTTGAGGTTATACATATATCAGTTTGCTACCTGAATTTTCCCTTTTGTCTCTTATGTGACAACGTTATCTGCGATATCTAAAACGCTCAAATTTTTTAAAATTATATGAGTCTATTGTTAGGTTATATGCCCCATTTTACATCGTCTCTTTTGTCTGTTAATGAACATTTATTTGGTTTTCTCGTTACTATTATACCGTTTTTTTGCTGGTAATAGCATTATTCTATAGTATTCTAATATTTAATCTATGGAATAAATCAGGATAGCGGATAGATATTCTTTACTTTCTCGGAGAAATTATATTGTAACACACAAAAACCCTATTAAATTGCCAAAAACTTCCTTGCATATTCTACTTGCAATGGCTAATCGTTGGATAATAGGAAGTATGAATGTAGCAGTTTTAATGGTTTGTGACTGCTTGCTAAAATCGGGGAGCAGAGATATCAGTACCAAGTTAATGTCTATAGGAGTTGCGGATACATTTTCTGATAACTTTTCTGAGTTCCTCCCTTTTTTAACATATACTATATAAATCTCAAGTACAGTTCCCATGTATTTTGTGAAAGATGCATAAGGTATTTAGACATCGTTTTTTGTAAAATTAATGTTTTAGATTTTCAGATGTATAAACTTGACGTTCATTAATTTGGACTCATTTAGTTTAGGTTTCCAATTTTAAGTACATATGAATTTTATTTAATAACAGTTATAATTTTTTTGCTGCTACTTTGCTGTTGTCAAATACTGTGAGTATGACAGTGTCATTTCCAACTATGACCATGTAGGTATACTATTTGCAGGTTAAACTCCCATGCTATACTTTAGCAAAGGCCTAAGCTATGTCAAAAAAGACTAGCACAATTTTTTTTTCTAAAACGTGTTTCTCAACAAGTTTCTCACTTAGTTACCTATATCGATAATTCTATATATTCAATTAATCATAGGATATTTTTTATCTCTGAATAAAAATTATCGGTTTGGAATCAGCTCTTTTCTTTTATTATTGGTTTCATTAACTTAAGGTGGTTCTTAACTAGCTGTTTCTCAAACAGTTTTAACATTACTGATTTAACAAATATGAACAATTTGTTATATAATATTTTGAATAAATCGAGTAGCGAATAATTAATAAAAATAAGCGATTCATTTATTTTGAAAAATTATGTATATATGCAAGTATCACCATATTTACTGATTCTTCATCATCATTCTCTTTGCCTTTATCCCTTTACGCCTTATCCTTATATACAGAGATATCTTTCTATCTTTCGCCATATCAAGACGAATTTCTTTCATACACATATTTCTCCTATTCGTTTCCCGTCATCTCTTTTTCGGTCTTTCTCTCCTACTACTTTCTGGGACATGGAAAACCAGAATTCTATGTATTGCATGACTCTCGTGTCGACGATCAACATGCCCTAATTATCGTAACCTATGCTTCCCCATTTTTGCATAGATGAGGTGCTGCGCCTAGACTTCTGCTAATATTTTAATTTTTAATTTAATATTTATTTTTTAAGCAACCCATTCATCTAAGCATTGTCATTTTGTTCAAATGCATTCATTGTTCTTATTTTGTTAACTGTCCAATTACGGTTTTATATCCGTTTTATGGAATTTACCTTTCAGTTTCGTAAGAACCTTTCTATCACACAAGACATCACTTGCTTCTTTCCATTTTATCCATCCTTATTTGATTCTACTATATCTCCATCTATTTCCCCATTGCTTTGTAACATCAAATCTAGATTCCTACCTAAAACGATTTTTTTTTTAATAATTTCACCAGTCAACTTACAACCTGATTTAAAGTGAAGTTGAAGTTAATTTTTAAATGCACACTTTAGATACTCTGTTTTTGTCTTCCTTGGTACCTTTTTGCTCAAGCGCCCATCTTCACTGTCTCAATCATTAATTGAATTCTCTCTCCTTATCTCTTACTAACACCACATCGTTAGCATACATCAGGCACCATGGGATATCTCCTTGACATGTTTTCGTTAATTTTTCCAACACTAATTAGAAGAGATAAGGGATTAGCACTGACCCCTGATGCAATACTATTCTTAAATGAAATTTATCAGTCTTACCCTCACCTGTTTTAACATTAGTTTTCCATTACTTGCCTTATGATAAAAATTGCATCCGTTATTTCTAGTTTCAATGCCGTATCCTCCATCTATATGTTCATTTCCTCTGTCTAATTAGCCTATATTAGCGTTGAAGTTATCTTCTATTATGAGTCATTTCTTAGTTGGAATATTTCTAAGTCTACCACCTAACTGATCATAGAAAGCTTTTCTTTTATCGTCACCTATTTACACATAGCGACATGGATTATGCCTGGAGGAACAACCGCCAACCAAATTGATCATGTCTTGATAGACAAATGGGTCGCAACAAGCATACAAGATGTGAAAAGCCGAAGAGGAGCATGTTGCGGATCTGACCATCTCCTAGTACAGATAAAATACAAATGCAGAATTCAGAGAAACAGGAAATAAAGACAGGAACAAAGAACAGAACAGCTAGATATACAAAAATTTAAACAACAAGATGGCATACAGAACTATGAAAGAGAAACAACACAAACACTGACAGCACTAGGTACCGAAGAACATTGGGAAGAAATCAAAACAAAAGTTATTGACTCTGCAAGAAAAATCATAGGCAAGAATAAGAAAAATAGAAAAAGGGAATGGTTTAATGACTAGTGTAATAAGGCCATACAGAAAAGAAATGAAGAACACAAGAAATATATGGAAAGAAGAATCAGAGAAAGAAGGGCAAGTTACCAAGATTCAAGATGGAGAGCAGATAAAATATGCCGAACAAAGAAAAGAAAATACGAATACGGAATATACAGAAAATGGAAGAAAATGTTCAGAGCAACAATATAAGACAGGCGTACAGATATATACGCAATTTAAGAGAAGGATATAAACCCCGAACAAATCTATGCAGAAATCAAGAAGGGCAAATAAGCAGTGGTCCAAAAGAAATAAAATCAGTCTGGAAAACCTATTTCCAAACTCTTTTAGGGACACAAGAAAATGAAGATCATATTGACATGCATCACAATGAGGGAGACACCGAAAATATAGAACCCCCAACGATGGAAGAGGTAAAACAGGCAATACGAGCACGAAAGATCAATAAGCCTCCAGGTATTGACAACGTCCCACCTGAGCTATATAAATTAGGTGGCGATCACCTAGTAGGACAAATGCATGTGCTCATGAACAAGATTTGGAATGATGAAAAGATCCCTAATGATTGGAAAACCGGGAATATATGCCCAATTTATAAAAAAGGGGATAAACTAAAATGCGAAAATTATCGCGGCATAATCCTCTTGTGCACGGCGTACAAAATTTTTACTTACATACTAAACAAACGACCGGTTTCCGAGAAGGTAGATCTACAACTGACCAACTATTCACAGTAAAACAAATCTTAAACAAATCGTGGGAATACGACATTGACGTCCACAACATATTCATAGATTTTAAACAAGCCTACTACTTAATTAATAGGAACAAGTTATATCAAATATTGCAGAGCTTTAATATCCCCCAAAAATACATCCGACTGGTAAAAACAACAATGGATTCGCCAATAGCAACTGTCAGAATCCAAAATTAGCTCACTGAAAATATTACGATAGCCCAAGGATTAAAGCAAGGAGACGGGCTTGCACCGACACTATTCAACCTGACCTTGGAATATGTGATAAGACAGCTGATTATTGGAAGAGGTAATCTCCTAACAAATAAATCAATACAGATTGCCCTATGCCGATGATATCAGCATCATGTGTTGCAGAACAGAAGAGGCGGCAGAAATATATTCACAATTAAAATCAAAGGCAAAAGAGACCGGACTAGAAATAAATATTCAAATGACAAAAAAGTTAACACAGGCAAGAGCTAGGGGAAACAGACGCACAGTTGAATTAGAGGACGATATTGAAACGGTAGAAAGTTTCATATATTTAGGAGTTACATTAAACACGGATGGAACAGAAGAGCCAGTAATCCAAAGAAGAATAGTAAAACTAATCGTATTGCTTGTTCAATTTCGTCCATAGTTATGTCAGGTCCTGTAACTACTTCGTTAATTTTAAGCTCGGACCTTTCATCACTAAACAGTTCCTCAATATACTCTTTCCATCTGTCTATTTTATGCGAATTAGTGATAGTCAGTTTTCCGTCTCTATCAACGTTGTTATTTGCCTGTTTTTTGTTCTGACCTGTCAGTTGTTTTATTTTTGTATACATATTAAATTAATCATGTTTTCCCTGTAATTCTTTAATTTCTGAACATTTGTTTTCGAAGTATGTTTGTTTTGCAGATTTTATTTTAGTCCTTATCTCTTTATTAATTACTTTATACATTTCTACGTTTTGGTTCTTAAAATTGGGTTTTTTGTCGATTAAATTCAAAATGTCATCGTTCATCCACTGTTGCTTTTTTTGACTGCTCTCTTTTAAGTTTGGAGTTGAGTTGCTTATAATCGTTTTGATTTGGTTTCAATGATCCTCGATGGATCCTTGTTGTTCATAGTTATCAAAATTGCTCTCTAAATTGTTTGCAATCATCTGGCTATTGTTTCTAATAAAATCCATATACAGTTTGTTATAGGATCGTTGTTGCTTTATCCGTTTAAGTTTTAATTTTATTTCTGCTAACAACAGATTGTGATCAGATGAAACATCGGCACCAGGAAGAGTTTTTACAGACTTTACTGCATTTCTGTAACGCTCACTGATAGTTATGTAGTCAATTTGATTTCTGACGATATTACGGGGAGTGTTTGCTGGAGATTTCCATGTAAATAATCTCCGTTTAGGTAGTTTGAAAAAGGTGTTCTTTATACATAGGTTATGTTCTTTGCGGAGCACAGAGCCACCTTCTCTGTCGCTCACGTGGGTAACTCCAATCTGGCGCCGGAGGTGGCCGGAGTGAATACATGGCCAAGTCCAGATCGGGACCCAGCTCTGTGGGGTATAACACTGACCCCTACCTAGGGATACAGGTGAAGACCACAACGGTAGGCACGGCGGAGAAGAAGATCTTTGGTGCGACGTGGATGGCGGAAGTGGCATCCCTGGATTTTAGGGATGGTATAAAATCAAACCGATAGCGTCTGACCCATATTGGGCGGTTGTCAATAGCGTCTGTACCGATAATGGGCGGCTGAACTAAAAACTCGTCAACACGCAAAGCAAGCGTGACGTTTTAATTGCTATTACCCTTTTATTATGTCAGATACAAATACAAAAACGGATTTACCCCAGGTGAGTAGAAAGAAAAATTCAGAATCTCACACTGATAGACTATCAGTCAGTCCCACGGATTCTGGGGGGGGACAAAATTCTGACATATCTTAGAAAACCATCTAACAGATATATATTTTTAAAAATTGCAACTTTCAATGCAAGAACCCTGCTATCAGAAGAAAAATTCATAGAAATAGAATCTGAACTTAATAAAATCAATTGGGACATTGTTGGAGTCGCTGAGGTCAGAAGGAAAGGAGAAAGCCTAACCACTTTAAAATCCGGTCACATTTTCTATCATGTCGGAGAAAACGATGGGAATTGAGGTATTGGGCTCTTTATTAATAAAAAACTAGCTGAGAATATCATATCAGTAAAAGCAGTTTCCACAAGAGTTATACTTGCAAAATTACAACTAAACAACCGTTACTCCATAAAGATCATTCAAGTCTATGCACCAACATCGAGTCACGCTGACGAAGAAATAGAACAGTTCTATGATGACTTGTACACAGCTGTTTCAGAAGACCAAGAACATTTTACGGTAATATGTGGCGACTTTAATGCCAAAATAGGAATAAGCACTGATCCAGCTGAAAATGCCCTCGGAAATTTTGGCACACCAGATAGAAACGAAAGGGGCAAAATACTCTTAAATTTCCTATTAGAAAACAATCTATATTCATCATCACTGACAAAAAACATATAGTCAAAGATGTTACAGTCTTAAATCAATTTAGAGATTTCTCAATACAAAAAGAGAAGACGTAAATAACCTAAACAAAGAAATAGTAGATACATTAACACAAGCTCAGGAAAAATCTGGCCCTAAACATGGAAAAGAACAAAAAATTAGTAAAGAAACGAAACAAAAAATGGAAGACCGTAGAATGCCCAGAAGTCAAGGAAATGTTGACTCACAAGATATAAACAGCATCAATAAAGAAATCTCTAAAGCTATCAGACGGAATATTAGAAAATACAACAACAAGAGAATTATAAAAACTATAGAAGACAACAAAAGCATGAAAGCATTGAGGAGAAAAATGGAAAATGGCAAAAAAGAAATCTTCCAACTTAAAGACAAAAATTGAAATATTATCTCAGATAGACCAAGCATATTACATATAGAAGAAAGTTTCTATGAAACATTATATAAAAGTCAAGTTATTCCAGAGCTCATCAAACAACCAATACAAAAGGTACATAATGTAGGATCGGAGGATATACCAGATATATCACGAGAGGAAATTCAACATGCCCTCAAAAATATGAAAAATAATAGAGCTCCGGGGGAAGATGGTGTAGTCATTGAGACAATTAAACTAGGAGGTCCACTTTTGATGTCCCGAATCCAAACACTTTTTAATTATGTCTGCATAGTGAAAACATTCCAAGTACATGGAAGAATTTGGTTACAATCCTCCTCCACAAAAAAGGGAATAAATCAGATCTCAAAAACTATAGGCCAATTAGTTTGCTTAACCACCTATACAAGCTCTTTACTCGAACACTGACAAACAGATTAGAAGCAAAACTCGATTTCTATCAATCAGAAGAACAGGCAGGATTTCGAGCGGGACACGGAACAAACGACCATTTGCAATGCCTTAAAACTCTAGTTGAAAAGTCTATCGAATATAACAGACCCCTTGCTCTTATCTTTGTCGACTTCCACAAAGGATTTGACACAGTAGAAACAGTTGCTATCTTAAAAGCACTATTAGAATGCAGAATAGATCACAGGTATGCAAATATTATTCGAAATATATACGAAAATGCGACAACAACCGTTAACCTCCACTGCATAACTGAGAAGATAAAAATTGGCAGAGGGGTACGGCAGGGAGATACCTTGTCGCCAAAACTATTTATAGCAGTTGTGGAGTACGCATTTAAACGACTAGAGTGGGAATCAAAGGGTATTAGCATCGATGGAAAGATATTCAATCATCTTAAATATGCCGATGATATTGTTCTCATAACAGACAACTTAGGAGAAGCCAGAGTTACGCTACAATAACTACAGCAAGTAACCCAGAAAGTCGATTTAAAAATAAACTATGGAAAAACAAAAATGATGACCAATCTCGTCCCCAATGAGCTAATAGAAATCGAAAAGTCGCCCATAGAACTTGTGGAAAAATATGTGTATTTGGGTCACGAAATAAGGTTAACGCGAGATAACCAAACATGCGAGCTACTTAGAAGAATAAGTCTGGGTTGGGCTGCATTCGGAAAAATGAGGGATGTATTTAAAACAAATATACTGATCCATTTAAAAAGAAAAGTTTTTAACCAGTGCGTTCTACCAGTCCTCACATACGGAGCAGAAACCTTAACTCTCACAAAAACATCAACCGAAAAATTGAGAAGGACACAACGAAAGATGGAGAGACCAATGCTTGGAATAAGCTTAAGAAATAGAATAAGAAACGAGGAAGTTCGTAGACGAACCGGAGTGGAAGACATTATCGAACATATTACAAGGCAAAAATGGAGATGTACAGGACATGTTGCAAGAATGAAAGACGACAATTGGACAAAAAAATTGCTTGAGTGAAGACCACGGCCTGACAAGCGAAGCCGAGAAAGACCCCCAACGCGATGGACCGACGACCTCTAAAGAATCGTGACCAATTGGATAGCAGAGGTGCAGAACAGAAGCAGATGGAAAAGTCTAGAGGAGGCCTATGTTCAACAACGGACAACCTAGGGCTGATTGATGATGATGATGATGTTCTTTGCAAAATCTGAGAAATAATCTCCTCTTTCATTTCTATCGCCCAGTCCATAATATCCAATAATGTTACTTTGTCTGCCTTTTCCTATCTTAGCATTAAGGTCACCCATCAGAATAGTAAGATCTCTAGTCTTAAATTGGTCAGTGACGGTCTTTACATCGGCGTAGAACTTTTCAAGTTCTTCCAGTTCACTTTCCGCTGTCGGTGCATACACTTGTATTAAATTTAAATTTCTGGGTTTCGCGTTCAACTGAATCATTATGACCCGTTCAGATACCTGGCATATCGCCCTGTCACATTTGCTAACATCCTTTGTGACTATGAATCCTACACCATTACGATGATAATTACTGTCTTCTCCTGCATAATACACTTCATGATCATCTACATGGCATTGGCCAGATCGGGGCCATCGTATTTCACTAATACCCAGAATTGATATTTGCAGTCTTCTCATCTCATTTATGGCATTCTGTGTTTTTCCGGGTTCATATAAACTCCGCACATTCCATGTGCCTATTCTACAGCTTTTTTCGATATCAAATTTGGCCAAGCCGGACCCATTCTTCGCACCCCTACCTTATTTAAGAGGCGCCCGTACTCGGGGCCATCGTTTAATTCGTCAGCTATATTGATAAACCTGGGAAAAATAGTGTAGTAGTCATCCCTTGGATTTCTAAACCGCTGTGTACATTCTGTTTAAGTGGTTACCACCACACCGGGTACTGTTATGTTTTGACCGTTCTGGCCTACATGACTTCCGCTTAATACAAATACTGAAAGACCAGCTACCGCTTTCCAGATTTGATTTTATATAAACCCTAAAACCATTGGGCTGCCACCTCCGCCCTCCAGACCGTTGTAAAGACCTTCTTCTCTGCCCTGGATGCCGTTGCGGTCTTCATCCATAACTCTGGAGAAGGGACCCTTAACAGGTACTAGTTTCCCGGGCCAGGAAACATCTGGAATCTGCGGAAGGCAGGGATTGATTCACTTTCCCTGATAGGACTGTCCAAAAAGGAGTTCCTACCCGCTATCCGCGAATCTCTATATACAGCAATTTTAATATATTAAAATGAGTGAGTTTATTATCTAAGGGGATGTCATATAGTTTTTAGAGAAATTCCCTTTAATTTAAGGTGTCGAAAGCGGTATTTAGATTTACAAATACCACCCCTGATGCCTGATATCTTTCGTACTCGTTGTTACTTTTTGCACTCACGATGACCTCTATTAACATAAGTGACCAATTCAAAAAGTGATTTATAAATTATTGTAATTTAAATTTTATTAATTTATGAAAGAAATATTGCACGTCATAAACTGTAGCAATCAGAAAGTTACTAAGATCTCCTTGCTGTACAGAGTTTTCTATAATTTTATGTGGTAACAAATATTAGAGTACTACTACTTTCTTAAACTGTTACACAAAAACTCCACTCGATATACGTACATTTATATGATAAATGTTTCATTCCGATGCATTAAAAGAAAATACTAATGCATAAAAATAGAAACTTTCCAAGTTTATAATAGACGCTTACTTAAGTTTAAAAATAATTAAAGCAAGTAATATAAATTACTACCTTGCCCATTAAACATAAAAGTAATATAAATTTATATGTCGGTTAAAAATTTATATTATAAAAATTTTAACTACGTTAGCCAAGTATCTATGAAATTCCTCGATGCCTAAATTGATGAATATTAATATAAATTTCAAGTCCCACAATATACCTGCTGTAAAATTTCAAAATCTACGACTAATAAAATTATTGGCAACATTGCAGGAGCTTAGTTTTGTACCAGACAAGGTGTATACGGATCCCAAAAATGTTTTAACGTATTACGGAGCCTACTTGATCCTATGCGTTGGTCGGAGTCTACATAAAGCGCTACTTAGATAATAATATACTCGGTGTATATTCTCCTAGAGTTCGTATAACACCGTTTTAGTACGGAGCCCACATTAACCGCTAGATCTATATATATATATATATATATATATATATATATATATATATATATATATATATATATATATATATATATATATATATATATATATATATATATATATATATATATATATATATATATATATGTATATATATATTGTTATGATGTATTATTTGTGAAGATGAGCAGTGAGTGTTTTTTAATAATATATATAGGGTATTTATCGCGGTTCTCAAAGAATTAATTTATAAGCACTTTTTTAAATTATCTTTATTATATCTATTATTATGAAACACACATATATATCTAACATAACCAATGCAAAATTTAAAATAAACTATCTTTAAATTGAAATTCTTATGAAGCTAATTAAATTATAATTATAGACAATGTAAAATTTAAACAAACTATCTTTAAAATTGAAATAATTATGACACTAACTAAATTATATTAACAAAATTTTGTACCTTTCTTTCACTGAATGCCTAAATGAAAATGATCTCCAAAATAAAGATTTTAATCACCACTCAATGTCTTCGTTCTCAGCCTCGGTTATCCTTGTTTTCGTGAAATTACTTTTGCCAATTATCACCTTCCACCAATTTAAAATACTTTTTTTCTTAGCTGTATTTATATTTATTCTTCTTTTTAATACACCAATCTCCAGTCACTAAATATTATGTAATTTTAATTTTCAATTGATACTTTCTTCCATTATCCAATTACCATTTTTACATAGGTAACATAATTTTTAATCTTCAATAATATTATCTTTATACTGTTTCTTAATCTTCATTGAACTTATTATATTGAACATCTGGACCTTCTGACTGACTTACTGAACAATTGACTTCACTAACTAAATGTGTCTATCTTCTAACTAACTTTCTTACTAACTGACTGGCCTCATAGTAACTGTAACTGATAACTGATGCCAAATCACCGGGTATTTATATCTTTTTCCATGTTCCAGAATCATCTGGCCAGAAATCATGTTCGATTTGTTCCATCTCCTACATGTCTGAATTTTCTGGAACAGTCCATTTCGCAAACAAAGCCATCTCCGGTGATCTAGAGAATTCCTTACTTTTCTATCGAGAATTTTATCGACATTTAGGCTTTTCAGATCAGAATATAAACTTAAATCAGTGATTATATATAAACTAAACATTTTTAAACTAACATAATATTATAACCCCACTTATATTCGTAAATTCTTATCCAACTGTCATTTAAATGTATAGTTGGTTGTATATGCACATAGCTCACTTAAATATATTTACAATATTATAATTATAAAAAAAAAATACTTTTTATGTGCTACTTTCTTAAAAATAAAAATTCTGTTTTCTGTAACATTACTCTTTCTAAGTGAACGAATTAACACTTTGTCTCCTTTTTGAAATGTGATTGGTTTTTTTATTTTTCGATTTTGTCTTCTGATATATTTTTCAGCTTTCCTCCTAATTCGGTTATTCACTTTCTGCATTACTTGTTCTAACATATCCTGATTATATTCACTAATCCATTTTCTGTTTCCTATATGGCCAAACATTAAATATTCTGGTACTTCCTCTGTATTTAAATTATGTGTATTATTTAAAAAATATTCTACTTGTGGTATATGTTGCTGCCATGTTTGATGTTGATTCTGGCATACTATCCTTAAATATTTTATAACTTCTTTAATATATCTTTCTGCAGGATTTGCCTGAGGATGTCTGATACTTGTAAAATGAATGTTGATTCCCTTTTTCTCACAAAATGCCCGAAATTTTTGGTTGTTAAAATATGTAGCATTATCTATTATGCAATTTCTAAATGGTCCTATTTCTTCGAAAAATTGATTAATATATAATTTCAATGTTTTAACATTTGTTCTGGAGCAGGGATATAGTTTAATAAATTTTGTATATAAATCCACTATCACTAGTATATGCTTTTTTCCTGTTGGACTTGGAACTAAATTTGAGATAAAATCCATGGACACTGTATTTAGTTTTTCATATACAACATTAGATCTATATGTGTTCTGGTTTTTGAAATTCTTTTTTTTGTTTATTTGACATATTGGGCATTGGGTAGTAATTTCTTTTGCTATACTTATGTCATTCTTTGCAAAATAATTGTCCCTAAATAGCATCCATAGCTTTCTTGAACCAATATGCATGTAATTGTTATGTAAATTTTTCAATATTTTCCTTGCCAAAGTTCTACTTATTACATATACTTCTATGCCATTTATTATTTTATAATAAACCCCATCTTTCCTAAGGACTTTTTGTTTTTCACTCAAATTGATCTGATCTCTTATAATTTCTTCTTTAGAATATAATCCAGTACTTTTTACTAATTGATTTATCCCAATTTTTATTGTTCGCTGCCCTTTTTGTGATGTATTTTCTAACCTTGATAAAGCATCTGCCACTATATTGGATTTTCCAGAAATGTATTTGATTTCAAAGGAGTATTCACTCAATATTAGACTCCACCGATGTATTCTACTGTTTCCATATTTGTTATTTAATATAGATGTTAAAGCTTGGTGATCTGTTTCTATAGTAAATTCATTACCCAACAAATAAAATTTTAATTTTGTGACACAGTGTATGATACTTGCTAGTTCTAATTCTGAAACTGAGTAACCCTTTTCATGTGGCTTTGTAATTCTTTATTGTATTGGGTATTCGACCCCACCATGTATTTGTAATAATACCCCTGATAATCTCTCTATGGATGCATCTGTTCTTAATATGAATGGCTGTGTGTAGTCAGGATAGTATATTTTTAAATTTGACAGAAAAATGTTTTTAATTTCTTGGAATGCTAGTTCTCTTCTCTGATCCCATCTCCATTTTACACCTTTTCTCAGTAGTTCAAGTAATGGAATTTCTTTTATACTTAGATCTGGTATCATCCTTTTATAATAATTAATTATTCCAATAAATCCTCTTAAAGTTGTTAAATTGTGTGGTGTTTTATATTCCTGAATGACCTGTGTCCGTTCTGGATCCATTTCGATTCCCTTAGTGTTAAGTTTATAACCTAGATATATTACTTCTTTTTGAAAAAATGTACATTTTTCTTGATTTATTTTTAGTCCAACTTTGTCTAATCTGTTGATTATAATTTGTAGGTGTTTCTTATGATCTTCAGCCGTTTTAGAAAAAATTAATATATCATCAATGTAGTGAATTACAAAATGTTCATATTGATCCAGAATATCATGAAGACATCTACATAGAGCACTGCAAGATGATTGAAGTCAAAATGGTACTACTTTGAATTGATATACTACTCCATCTATCTGAAATCCTGTATACTGTCTACTTCTTCTTTCTAGAGGTATTAACCAAAAGCTATGCTGTAAATCGATTTTAGTGAAAATTGACATTCCTGTAATTCTTCCTAGTATTCCATCTATACTCACTGATGCTTCAAATTGCTTTTCAGTGATCTTGTTAATATTCCTTGCATCCAAACATAACCTGATTTCACCTGATCTTTTACGTACTACTACTATAGGGTTTATGAAACGTGTATCTGCCTTCTCAATGATTCCAGCTTCTAACATATTATTAATCGTTCTGTTTACTTCTTCTCTGTATTTATATGGTATTGGGTATGATTTTGTTTTAAAATCTTTTTCTTCTTTAACTTTTATACTATGGATATAATTTTGTGCAATTCTATTTTCTTTATTGACAAGACCCTTGTGTTGCTGCAATATGGAAACGACTATTGATTTATATTCTTCAAGGCAATTAACTTTTATCACATCTTCTTCTTCTTTACAAATAAAATTATTCTTCATTATGTACTCATTATTCCTTGCTTCCAATTTTACGCACTCCACCTCGTAGGCATCCATCTGCTTAAAATTTCCATTCCTCAAATATTCACTACAATTATTCTTTACATTCTTTTGGGACATATCCCTATCATCAAAATACATTTCTTCTTCATAAACATCATTATTTTCTTTTAATAATATCCTATCAACTCTTATTCCTTCTTCCACCTCATCTTTTTTCATTAATTTAATTATTTGCCCTTCCAAAGTTACCATTTTTTCTTCAAAATCTATCTTTACTTTCTTCTTTTCCAATTCATCATTTCCCATTAATATATCAACACATAAATTCTTGACAATAAATCCTTGCATATTAATTTCTTTATTAGGAATATTAATTTTAAAATTGGCTAGTTTATTAATTTCACCCAACTTCTTATTATTTGCACCAACAATTTTAATTTTTGG
Source organism: Diabrotica undecimpunctata (assembly GCF_040954645.1). NCBI lineage: Eukaryota > Metazoa > Arthropoda > Insecta > Coleoptera > Chrysomelidae > Diabrotica > Diabrotica undecimpunctata. Next base: position 5,342,789 of record NC_092813.1, read on the forward strand.
AATCTTTATTATATCTGATAGTTTTAATGTATTAAAAATAAAATTCTCCGAGACCAAAGTACTTTCTGAACCAGTATCTATCATAATCTTAATCATTTTATTTTTGGCCAAAGCATTTATATAAATTAAATGATTCAATAATTTTATCTTCATCTAAAGAAATAAATTCAGAAGGTATTTCATAATAGCAATTGCCTAACTTGTAATTCAGAAAGTTTACTGAACAAAATTTTGATTATTAGAATTGTCAGATTGTGTCTGACCACTTGTATCTAATGTCCTATTTCTTTCATTACTATGACTTCTCATATTTTCTTTCCTTGTACTAATTCGTTCACTATCTTCACAGCTTCTATTTCTTCGTATATAATTTACCTGTCTGTTGTAATTAGGTCGATCTGTATTTCTTCTATTGTTAAAATCTTGTCTATTATAACTCGTATTGTTATTAAAATTCTGTCTGTTTTGATTATTGTTATTATTATTGAAATTTTGTAAATTATCACCATATCTAGTATTATTGTATGATTGTCTATATTGTTGATTATCATTTTTATTATATTGAAAGTTATTATTATTTTTTCTGTTGTTGTTATTATTACTTGTCATATTACCTCTTTGTATTCTTTGAATAAAATTAATAAAACTCTCTATTGTTTAAATATTTTGTACAGTTGCTGTTTGCACAACATCAGCATCAAAATGTCTAGATACATTTAAGACTGTTTCATCCTCCCTAAGTGGTGGTTCTAAATATTTTGTAACCGTTATCAGTTTTAATGCATAATCTACCATATTTGATTTTAAATTGTGATTATACTTTCCAAAATATAAAATTTCTCTAAACGTGGCTTGCTCTAGTTCACCCCAATAATAATTTAAAAATTAATTTTCAAAATGTTTGAAGATTATCTAAATCATTTTCAACACTGGCAAACCAAATTGCAGCATTATCACTTAGTGTCATTCTAATATAATCTTTGATATTATTAATATTATTCACTAATCTTAATTTATGTTTTAAACTATTTATGTATACTCTAGGATGCAGATTTTTTATATTACCAGAGAATTTAATCCCAGTCTCATTTGTTAAATTTAAATAAGGTCTCCCTATGTCTCTCATTTGTGAAATATCATCTATTCTCTGTTCCACATTTCTTATTTGATTACTATTTATTTTGATATTTTGTTGTATATCGTCTAATTTTTCTTCTGTGTTTCTCCTGTCTTCGTTAATTTTTACTTCTAAGTTACATTTCTGCAACTCTATTTTTTGTTCTATATCTATCTTATTATCTTCAATAATCCTCTTTACTTCTGTCCTCTCATTTTCTATCCTTTTCTTGTAGTCATTCCGTATATTTTTTATTTCATTTGCTACTTTTTTCTCTGCAGCTTCAATTTTTTTATCCATTTGTTTTTCTATTTGTTTTACAATTTTATTATTATTATCTTCTATTTTCTTTTCTAATTTTCTATAATTCTCTTCCAATTTCTGTTCCATTTTTTTCATGTCTTCTTTGACTTCTTTTGAATTCTCTTCCATTTTTTTCGTATTCTCTTCCATTTTCTGTTCCATTTTTTTCATGTCTTCTTTGATTTCTTTTGAATTCTCTTTCATTGTCTTGTTCATCTGCATCATTAATGACATCAAAGCTGCCATATTGACATTTTCCTCTCTTTCTGGATTCATTTCTGCAGTATCTTGTGGAACTTGAACTAAACTCTCCTCTTGTATAGGTTGTGTTTCTACTTCCACATCTTCTTCATTCTTTTTACTTCTTGTACCTTTTTTTCCTTGAGACAGTTTGAGACTTTACTTGTTCAAATATAATTAAAATAAAATCTATAATTTTTTCTTTCTAATGATAATTAATTTAATTATATGAGAGCACTTATCTTCCCAAACTAATCCTTTTAAATAGAGAGACCCGCGGTGGGCGCCAAATTGTTATGATGTATTCTTTGTGAATGATGAGCAGTGAGTGTTTTTTAATAATATATATAGGGTTTTATCGCGGCTCTCAAAGAATTAGTTTGTAAGCACTTTTTTAAATTATCTTTATTATATCTATTATGAAACACACATATATATCTAACATAACCAATGCAAAATTTAAAATAAACTATTTTTAAATTGAAATTCTTATGAAACTAATTAAATTATATAGACAATGTAAAATTTAAACAAACTATCTTTAAAATTGAAATAATTATGACACTAACTAAATTATATTAACAAAATTTTGTACCTTTCTTTCACTGAATGCCTAAATGAAAATGTTCTCCAAAATAAAGATTTTAATCACCACTCAATGTCTTCGTTCTCAGCCTCGGTTATCCTTGTTTTTGTGAAATTACTTTTTCCAATTATCACCTTCCTTCTTCTTCTTCTTCTTAAAGTGCCTATCCGTCCCGGATGTTGGCGATCATCACGGCTATCTTTACTTTGTTTATTGCAGCGCGGAACAGTTCAGTGGTAGTCGTTATAATTTTAATTTTCAATTGATACTTTCTTCCATTATCCAATTACCATTTTTACATAACATAATTTTTAATCTTCAATAATATTATCTTTATACTGTTTCTTAATCTTCATTGAACTTATTATATTGAACATCTGGACCTTCTGACTGACTTACTGAACAATTGACTTCACTAACTAAATGTGTCTATCTTCTAACTAACTTTCTTACTAACTGACTGGCCTCATAGTAACTGTAACTGATAACTGATGCCAAATCAATGGGTATTTATATCTTTTTCCATGTTCCAGAATCATCTGGCCAGAAATCATGTTCGATTTGTTCCATCTCCTACATGTCTGAATTTTCTGGAACAGTCCATTTCGCAAACAAAGCCATCTCCGGTGATCTAGAGAATTCCTTACTTTTCTATCGAGAATTTTATCGACATTTAGGCTTTTCAGATCAGAATATAAACTTAAATCAGTGATTATATATAAACTAAACATTTTTAAACTAACATAATATTATAACCCCACTTATATTCGTAAATTCTTATCCAACTGTCATTTAAATGTATAGTTGGTTGTATATGCACATAGCTCACTTAAATATATTTACAATATTATAATTATAAAAAAAAATACTTTTTATGTGCTAATTTCTTAAAAATAAAAATTCTGTTTTCTGTAACATTACTCTTTCTAAGTGAACGAATTAACACTTTGTCTCCTTTTTGAAATGTGATTGGTTTTTTTATTTTTCGATTTTGTCTTCTGATATATTTTTCAGCTTTCCTCCTAATTCGGTTATTCACTTTCTGCATTACTTGTTCTAACATATTCTGATTATATTCACTAATCCATTTTCTGTTTCCTATATGGCCAAACATTAAATATTCTGGTACTTCCTCTGTATTTAAATTATGTGTATTATTTAAAAAATATTCTACTTGTGGTATATGTTGCTGCCATGTTTGATGTTGATTCTGGCATACTATCCTTAAATATTTTATAACTTCTTTAATATATCTTTCTGCAGGATTTGCCTGAGGATGTCTGATACTTGTAAAATGAATGTTGATTCCCTTTTTCTCACAAAATGCCCGAAATTTTTGGTTGTTAAAATATGTAGCATTATCTATTATGCAATTTCTAAATGGTCCTATTTCTTCGAAAAATTGATTAATATATAATTTCAATGTTTTAACATTTGTTCTGGAGCAGGGATATAGTTTAATAAATTTTGTATATAAATCCACTATCACTAGTATATGCTTTTTTCCTGTTGGACTTGGAACTAAATTTGAGATAAAATCCATGGACACTGTATTTAGTTTTTCATATACAACATTAGATCTATATGTGTTCTGGTTTTTGAAATTCTTTTTTTTGTTTATTTGACATATTGGGCATTGGGTAGTAATTTCTTTTGCTATACTTATGTCATTCTTTGCAAAATAATTGTCCCTAAATAGCATCCATAGCTTTCTTGAACCAATATGCATGTAATTGTTATGTAAATTTTTCAATATTTTCCTTGCCAAAGTTCTACTTATTACATATACTTCTATGCCATTTATTATTTTATAATAAACCCCATCTTTCCTAAGGACTTTTTGTTTTTCACTCAAATTGATCTGATCTCTTATAATTTCTTCTTTAGAATATAATCCAGTACTTTTTACTAATTGATTTATCCCAATTTTTATTGTTCGCTGCCCTTTTTGTGATGTATTTTCTAACCTTGATAAAGCATCTGCCACTATATTGGATTTTCCAGAAATGTATTTGATTTCAAAGGAGTATTCACTCAATATTAGACTCCACCGATGTATTCTACTGTTTCCATATTTGTTATTTAATATAGATGTTAAAGCTTGGTGATCTGTTTCTATAGTAAATTCATTACCCAACAAATAAAATCTTAATTTTGTGACACAGTGTATGATACTTGCTAGTTCTAATTCTGAAACTGAGTAACCCTTTTCATGTGGCTTTGTAATTCTTTATTGTATTGGGTATTCGACCCCACCATGTATTTGTAATAATACCCCTGATAATCTCTCTATGGATGCATCTGTTCTTAATATGAATGGCTGTGTGTAGTCAGGATAGTATATTTTTAAATTTGACAGAAAAATGTTTTTAATTTCTTGGAATGCTAGTTCTCTTCTCTGATCCCATCTCCATTTTACACCTTTTCTCAGTAGTTCAAGTAATGGAATTTCTTTTATGCTTAGATCTGGTATCATCCTTTTATAATAATTAATTATTCCAATAAATCCTCTTAAAGTTGTTAAATTGTGTGGTGTTTTATATTCCTGAATGACCTGTGTCCGTTCTGGATCCATTTCGATTCCCTTAGTGTTAAGTTTATAACCTAGATATATTACTTCTTTTTGAAAAAATGTACATTTTTCTTGATTTATTTTTAGTCCAACTTTGTCTAATCTGTTGATTATAATTTGTAGGTGCTTCTTATGATCTTCAGCCGTTTTAGAAAAAATTAATATATCATCAATGTAGTGAATTACAAAATGTTCATATTGATCCAGAATATCATGAAGACATCTACATAGAGCACTGCAAGATGATTGAAGTCCAAATGGTACTACTTTGAATTGATATACTACTCCATCTATCTGAAATCCTGTATACTGTCTACTTCTTCTTTCTAGAGGTATTAACCAAAAGCTATGCTGTAAATCGATTTTAGTGAAAAATGACATTCCTGTAATTCTTCCTAATATTCCATCTATACTCACTGGTGCTTCAAATTGCTTTTCACTGATCTTGTTAATATTCCTTGCATCCAAACATAACCTGATTTCACCTGATCTTTTACGTACTACTACTATAGGGTTTATGAAACGTGTATCTGCCTTCTCAATGATTCCAGCTTCTAACATATTATTAATCGTTCTGTTTACTTCTTCTCTGTATTTATATGGTATTGGGTATGATTTTGTTTTAAAATCTTTTTCTTCTTTAACTTTTATACTATGGATATAATTTTGTGCAACTCTATTTTCTTTATTGACAAGACCCTTGTGTTGCTGCAATATGGAAACGACTATTGATTTATATTCTTCAAGGCAATTAACTTTTATCACATCTTCTTCTTCTTTACAAATAAAATTATTCTTCATTATGTACTCATTATTCCTTGCTTCTAATTTTACGCACTCCACCTCGTAGGCATCCATCTGCTTAAAATTTCTATTCCTCAAATATTCACTACAATTATTCTTTACATTCTTTTGGGATATATCCCTATCATCAAAATGCATTTCTTCTTCATAAACATCATTATTTTCTTTTAATAATATCCTATCAACTCTTATTTCTTCTTCCACCTCATCTTTTTTCATTAATTTAATTATTTGCCCTTCCAAAGTTACCATTTTTTCTTCAAAATCTATCTTTACTTTCTTCTTTTCCAATTCATCATTTCCCATTAATATATCAACACATAAATCCTTGACAATAAATCCTTGCATATTAATTTCTTTATTAGGAATATTAATTTTAAAATTGGCTAGTTTATTAATTTCACCCAACTTCTTATTATTTGCACCAACAATTTTAATTTTTGGAATCTTTATTATATCTGATAGTTTTAATGTATTAAAAATAAAATTCTCCGAGACCAAAGTACTTTCTGAACCAGTATCTATCATAATTTTATTCATTTTATTTTTGGCCAAAGCATTTATATAAATTAAATGATTCAATAATTTTATCTTCATCTAAAGAAATAAATTCAGAAGGTATTTCATAATAGCAATTGCCTAACTAGTAATTCAGAAAGTTTACTGAACAAAATTTTGATTATTAGAATTGTCAGATTGTGTCTGACCACTTGTATCTAATGTCCTATTTCTTTCATTACTATGACTTCTCATATTTTCTTTCCTTGTACTAATTCGTTCACTATCTTCACAGCTTCTATTTCTTCGTATATAATTTACCTGTCTGTTGTAATTAGGTCGATCTGTATTTCTTCTATTGTTAAAATCTTGTCTATTATAACTCGTATTGTTATTAAAATTCTGTCTGTTTTGATTATTGTTATTATTATTGAAATTTTGTAAATTATCACCATATCTAGTATTATTGTATGATTGTCTATATTGTTGATTATCATTTTTATTATATTGAAAGTTATTATTATTTTTTCTGTTGTTGTTATTATTACTTGTCATATTACCTCTTTGTATTCTTTGAATAAAATTAATAAAACTCTCTATTGTTTAAATATTTTGTACAGTTGCTGTTTGCACAACATCAGCATCAAAATGTCTAGATACATTTAAGACTGTTTCATCCTCCCTAAGTGGTGGTTCTAAATATTTTGTAACCGTTATCAGTTTTAATGCATAATCTACCATATTTGATTTTAAATTGTGATTATACTTTCCAAAATATAAAATTTCTCTAAACTTGGCTTGCTCTAGTTCACCCCAATAATAATTTAAAAATTTATTTTCAAAATGTTTGAAGATTATCTAAATCATTTTCAACACTGGCAAACCAAATTGCAGCATTATCACTTAGTGTCATTCTAATATAATCTTTGATATTATTAATATTATTCACTAATCTTAATTTATGTTTTAAACTATTTATGTATACTCTAGGATGCAGATTTTTTATATTACCAGAGAATTTAATCCCAGTCTCATTTGTTAAATTTAAATAAGGTCTCCCTATGTCTCTCATTTGTGAAATATCATCTATTCTCTGTTCCACATTTCTTATTTGATTACTATTTATTTGGATATTTTGTTGTATATCGTCTAATTTTTCTTCTGTGTTTCTCCTGTCTTCGTTAATTTTTACTTCTAAGTTACATTTCTGCAACTCTATTTTTTGTTCTATATCTATCTTATTATCTTCAATAATCCTCTTTACTTCTGTCCTCTCATTTTCTATCCTTTTCTTGTAGTCATTCCGTATATTTTTTATTTCATTTGCTACTTTTTTCTCTGCAGCTTCAATTTTTTTATCCATTTGTTTTTCTATTTGTTTTACAATTTTATTATTATTATCTTCTATTTTCTTTTCTAATTTTCTATAATTCTCTTTCAATTTCTGTTCCATTTTTTTCATGTCTTCTTTGACTTCTTTTGAATTCTCTGCCATTTTTTTCGTATTCTCTTCCATTTTCTGTTCCATTTTTTTCATGTCTTCTTTGATTTCTTTTGAATTCTCTTTCATTGTCTTGTTCATCTGCATCATTAATGACATCAAAGCTGCCATATTGACATTTTCCTCTCTTTCTGGATTCATTTCTGCAGTATCTTGTGGAACTTGAACTAAACTCTCCTCTTGTATAGGTTGTGTTTCTACTTCCACATCTTCTTCATTCTTTTTACTTCTTGTACCTTTTTTTCCTTGAGACAGTTTGAGACTTTACTTGTTCAAATGTAATTAAAATAAAATCTATAATTTTTTCTTTCTAATGATAATTAATTTAATTATATGAGAGCACTTATCTTCCCAAACTAATTCTTTTAAATAGAGAGCCCCGCGGTGGGCGCCAAATTGTTATGATGTATTCTTTGTGAATGATGAGCAGTGAGTGTTTTTTAATAATATATATAGGGTTTTATCGCGGCTCTCAAAGAATTAGTTTGTAAGCACTTTTTTAAATTATCTTTATTATATCTATTATGAAACACACATATATATCTAACATAACCAATGCAAAATTTAAAATAAACTATTTTTAAATTGAAATTCTTATGAAACTAATTAAATTATATAGACAATGTAAAATTTAAACAAACTATCTTTAAAATTGAAATAATTATGACACTAACTAAATTATATTAACAAAATTTTGTACCTTTCTTTCACTGAATGCCTAAATGAAAATGTTCTCCAAAAAAAGATTTTAATCACCACTCAATGTCTTCGTTCTCAGCCTCGGTTATCCTTGTTTTTGTGAAATTACTTTTTCCAATTATCACCTTCCTTCTTCTTCTTCTTCTTAAAGTGCCTATCCGTCCCGGATGTTGGCGATCATCACGGCTATCTTTACTTTGTTTATTGCAGCGCGGAACAGTTCAGTGGTAGTCGTTATAATTTTAATTTTCAATTGATACTTTCTTCCATTATCCAATTACCATTTTTACATAACATAATTTTTAATCTTCAATAATATTATCTTTATACTGTTCCTTAATCTTCATTGAATTTATTATATTGAACATCTGGACCGTCTGACTGACTTACTGAACAATTGACTTCACTAACTAAATGTGTCTATCTTCTAACTAACTTTCTTACTAACTGACTGGCCTCATAGTAACTGTAACTGATAACTGATGCCAAATCACCGGGTATTTATATCTTTTTCCATGTTCCAGAGTCATCTGGCCAGAAATCATGTTCGATTTGTTCCATCTCCTACATCTCTAAATTTTCTGGAACAGTCCATTTCGCAAACAAAGCCATCTCCGGTGATCTAGAGAATTCCTTACTTTTCGATCGAGAATTTTATCGACATTTTTTAGGCTTTTCAGATCAGAATATAAACTTAAATCAGTGACTATATATAAACTAAACATTTTTAAACTAACATATTATTATAACCCCACTTATATTCGTAAATTCTTATTCAACTGTCATTTAAATGTATAGTTGGTTGTCTATGCACATGGCTCACTTAAATATATTGACAATATTATAATTATAAAAAAAATACTTTTTATATGCTAATTTCTTAAAAATGCCCTCACATAAATAATTTTTATAATATTCTCTAGTATATAACTTCTTAAAATAACCAAATACTTTTTATATCTAATATTATCTAGTATATAACTTATAAATTAATTTTTTAAACAATATCATTTCAATATATATATATACATATATATCTGATATAATATTACTAATTTCTTGTTTGGAAGATATTAATTTGTTTTTATAAGAAAGAGTGTTAATGTGAATTGAGTTTTGTTCACCTTTTAGTGTACGTACTTTATTCCAGATTGTAGTCATAGGAGTTGATGAATTTATGGTAGAAACATAATTTGACCATGTTTCTTTTTACTTTTCTTAATAAGATATTTAGTTTTTGTCCTAGGTTTTTTAAAGTTGCTAACGTTTTCTGTTGTTTTATGTCTTTTTAAAACATTGAAAGCATGTTTGGTACATTTCATAGCTAAAGCTACTTCTTTATTCCACCATGGTACTGGTTTTCGTTTGCAAGGTTTTGTTTTTCCCACTGCAATATTAGCGCATTTTAGTATAGTATCATTGAAATGATGAAGAGATGAATCTATGCTATCTTCTAGAATAAAGTTCGTAAGATAATTATTTATTAGATCTCTATATAAGTCCCAGTTTGGTGAGTTTAATTTCCATTTTTGGTAAACAGGAATATTCGGTTGATCATGCCCAATGGTTTCAATTGTTAGAGGAAAATGATCGCTATTATATAGATAATCAAGACTATTCCAAGAAAAACTTGTAGCTAATGAGTGATCACACAACGAAATATCGATGGCAGAAAAAGTACTATTGTGGTAGCTAAAATGAGTAGGTTTAGCAGTATTAATTAATATTAGATTTTGATTATCTATTAATTTCTGAAGAAGTCTACCACATTTGTCTGTTTTTATACTACCCCATATGATATTATGACAATTTAAGTCACCAAGTATTAGTTTGAAAGCAGGAATATCATCGATTAAGCGCTGTAAGTCTTCAAGTACATTTTCATTTGGATGAGGGAGGTAAATGTTACATATGTTAATAGGTCTGCAGTTGATATTGCATGATATAGATACAGCAACGGCTTCCAAATTGGTGTTTAGGTGAATTTTTCTTGCTTCTACATAATTTTTTACAAAAATACCCATTCCGCCGCTGGCGTGTTCTGTGTCGAGATTTTTGAGAAAGCTAGTATAGTTTTTAATATGTAAGTTTTTAGTTTTAAGATGTGTTTCCTGTTAACAGATTACTAGGGGAGACAATTATTTCATTAAAATATTAAGAGATTCTACATTGTTGTAATATCCGTTTAGGTTCCATTGTAAAATAAATGTATTAGCCATTTTGGGTATCTGACTGAGAAACAGAGATATCACTTTCTATATCCGATGAGGAATCAGTGATATTGAGTTGTAATCTTTTTCTTAGCCTTGTTAATTTGGATTTTATATCGCGGTTTAAAATATGACCATGTGCAAATAATAGAATATCTTTAAATTATATCATATCCGTTGTGTAGTTTTCTACAATGGAGCTAGGGTTTTTTGAGTTTAAGGCAGTTTGTAACGCATCACAAATAACATTAAAATCAAGAGGAAATTTTGGGGACCTAGACTCAAATTTATTTTTAATGGTCTCTAACTCTTTAATAATATCAGAGGGTGAGGCTTTTTGGCGTTTGATTATGTGTTTAGGTTTTGCAAACGGAGTTGTGGCAGTTGATGTTTCTTGTATATCGGGTGAGGTAGATATTTGTCTTTTGGTTGTGTGGGGAGGTACTTCAGTATTTAATGGAGGAAAATTTGTTTGTTTGTTGGTTTTTTCTGTAGACAAAGTGTGTTTTTCTAATGATGGTTGTTCAGATACTAAGGTTTCAGTGTTAGGAATTTGAACGTTAGTGTGGTCGGTGTCCATTAGGGGAGGTTGTTGTGGAATTACAGTCTCTGGTTGATATGGGCTATTTATGTTGAGGGTTGTTTGTTGACATGTTGGACAATCAGTTTCCCGATGTCCTTTTGTTGCACAATTAGTGCAATTTAAGTTGTCGAGGGTAAAGTATATACGGTAGTTGGTGTTGTCATAGTAAATTGTAACAAAGTCTGGGATAAGGATAGTATCATCAGGAGTAACAAACACTTGGCGGCGAAAGCTTAAAACATGGCTGTATGCAGTATCCGGCATGCCTACTTTCAAAAAAGTTATTCTAGATACTGGTTGAAGTCCCAGCTTTTTCAGTTCATATTCTATTAAAGTGTTTGGGACGGTAGGGCAACCATTAGAAATGACGAGTCTTGTGGCTTGGGTGATTAATCTTCTAATTTCAATTTTTGTATTGTTCAATATTAGTGAATTATGTGCGTGCAGTAAGGAATCCACGACATTAGTATTGGTGAGGTAAATACATACTCTACATACATTGTTTGAGATACGTGAGGCAAATAGAATATTTTTTGGTTGCACTAAATTTCCCACAGCAATAATAGTTTTGAGGTTACAGTTTAGTCAATAGTTAATATTTAGAGATATGCTACTTACAGTTATGATTTATAGTACAAATTAACACACTAACTATACTGGTTTCACTGATATACTTTTAAAAAATAATGTTTGGTTAAATTTTTAGCAAAATATTATTAATTCAGGAGACGACTTAGTTGCTGTATTTCATTACTATCTCCAGGACCGGACTTCTTTATTTTTATTTACATAATACGTCCATTTATTAAATCAAAATCATGATGTACACTTATTGTATGTCCATACTTTTATTGCCAACTATTGTATGTAGGTAATTATTTTACATAATTACCTGATTTTGACTATTACTTAGACTTTATACTATGTTTATAGTATCTGTCTTACAAAGAAATTTTTTGTACTTCTATTCTCTGAAATTCTTTATATGGTTATAGTTTATAAATGACAAATAAATATTTTAAAATTTTAGTTTGATAAATACTGCAATTCATTGGATAATATTTTTTATTTTCCCCAGAGTATCATCTCAAAATTATTTTGTTATAATGTTTAACAAACTTCAGTTAGACAGTTGCTACAATCTGTTGGTGTGTTTTACATCCCTGACGTATACTATAAATTTTTTATTTAGTTACTACTACGTTTTTACTTTTGAATATTTATTTTTAATTTTTTTCCACATTACTACTGCGTATATATTAGTTCATGGATAGAGGTTGGTTTTTTTTTTGAGAAATATTCCTCAGTTTTACTTCAAAATTTTTCTGATGTGTAGGAGTGTGTAACATCATAAACGTCACATGTTTATTATTTTTTTTCAAATTATTATTTTATTCCAGTTTCTCTTGATTTTATACATTTGTAAATCTTCTGTTTTGTGTTACTATGTTTATTCTAGAGATAGTTGGCATCCAGTGATCTAGGTGGTTGCTTTATTTTTACAAGAGGCTTGGCTTCTTAGTAAGAGGTCGATAGCTCTTTTGAGGCATTTGGGGGCCATGCGGGGTATGTTTATTTGCATTTTAGACATTTTGGATTATTAAGTAGGGAGCATTCTGTGTTTTAGTACTCAGAAGTTTCGCAGCTTGGGAAAATTGTTTGTCTTTTATGACATGAGATTTCGTGCCTGTTGGCACGAAACTGGGCTGGTGATAGTTGAAAAACGAGGACATTGGGCTATCAATTTAGATACTATTAGATATAAGACATCTATGAAATGTTCCTCTGATTTAAGAAATATTTGGATTAGTCAAGTTAGTTTGTTGTTCTTTTTAGCAAAAATACGATAGATAGAAGTGAATTAAAAATTAATTTCCTGAAGGGTGGGGGTCAGTTCCTTACCTTTGAGTTCTTGCTCTACATATTTTACTACCAGAATACCAGATGGAACGATGATTCTTTAAATTGGGATGTTTTTTAGGATTTGTTTCAAGAGTTCCTTACTCTTAAAACTAATGTGATACTTGTACTCTAATGTGATAAACGGATCGTCCGTTCGATTTTTGAGTTTGGCCTTTATTTCCTTGAGCTTGATAATTTGGAGATTTTCAGAAATTACACTTAATCTTTAAGAACCATTTTTCTGTTAACTAAGTAACCAAGTAGTTTCTGGATGTTAACTGATTGTTAAAAAAGGTTCACAGAATATTAAACACGGGAGAGATATTTAAGATTTAATAAAAAAATCGTAGTGGGTATTTGTTGAAGTCGAGAGTAGCAATTTTGGAAGTAGAGGTTGCGATTTGGCTGTTTTATAGTTTTATCCTTAATGGTGAAAGACGCGGAGATAGATGCAGAAATTTGAAACCTGGAGCGAGTCCTGGGACTCCGAAGTTAATAAAAAGGGAAGTAGATTAAAACCGAGAAGATGGAACGACTGTGTAGCAGAGGAGTTGAAAGATAAAAGTTTAGGTGAAGGAGACACGATGAACAAAAATAAGTGTAGAATAAGAATTAGGAACAGCAACCCATAAAAAGGGAAAAGCTGACGAAGAAGAAGAAGAAAAAAAGTTCAAACCACCTGTGTATGAAATTTCCTGGATTAATCTCGGTGGTTGGTTTGTATCTGTTAATATGCCAATTAATTCACTGATTTATACTGAACAAGGAATATGATAATAAGTCTAGGAAAACAAAACTAAAAATGATATAAAACTTACCTGTATTAAGCTACCTACTTAACATTAAGAAACAAAATTCAATAATAATGTTAACGGAAACTAAAAGCAAAAAAATAAAACAAAAATAAATTAAGAATATTTATTTTATATACGCATGCGTGTATATGAAAATCACATGATTATAGAAATACGCCTTTTTTTTTTAACAAAATCGTCTGGATACTTTTAAGATACGTGTGTCTAAAATAAAAAAATAAAATATAAGCAAAATAATAAGGTCTATTAAAAATGAAACGAAATAAAACTGAATTCAGAATTCTTCAAATTATTTATAATATGTAATAAAATATTTATATTTAGTATATATGTTATTTTAGTTTCTTATTAAATCATTGTATACAATGTATGCTGTATACAATGTATGCTGTATGCAATGTATACTGTATACAATTAAAATTGAAATGTACAGGGTAACTCACGAACACAAAGGAACATATTGTATATTTTTATACTTTTAACAGCTCTTCAACACTCTGATCTCAACGAACTAAATCATTTAGGGCCTATTATAATTATTACGTGATGAAATTTTTCAATTATACAGTGTGAAAACCAGTTACAGAATATCCTTGTTTGTGTCGTTATTTTGAAAATAATAAAATACGCTTTTTACGGCAACGCTTTTAAATTCAAATGTGCGCCTTTTAAATATAATGTAAAGTCTTTTATTTATTTATAATTATTTATATTTTGTTGTGAATTATTTAATTTATAATGTCTTGTTCTTATTTTAATTTACTAAAGGTTCAATATTTATAACACTTACGAATTTAATTTATTTTCTTTATTTATATTAATTTATCTTACAATAATTTATATATCCGAACGTAACAATTAAATCGCGAGCGCGTCTTCAAAATCAACTGTCCCTTCCATGAAAGCTCCGTTATTATATATCAAAACACAGCCGGTCGAGAATTCAGCCTGATTATACTAGAAGGTCAATCCGGGTCATCGTTTCGACCGTTTTCTGGAAGGTCCGTTCAGGTAAATAGAAGCCTCTCGTAAAATCTAAAACATAAACATGTGAATAAAAACATGTTTACAGGTTTTTAAATATGACTCATATTTTTACGTAACATTGCCCCCCTCTCAAAAGATGGTTCCTCCTGGAACCTTGTCGGGACTAGAACTGGAACGGTATGCTGGTATCGGCAACTGGACCCTCTTTTACAACTTCCAGTTGTATAAAAATGACAAGGGACGGTTTTCTCTCCGCACCAGTAACTATGCTGATTGCAACAGACTAACACCTGGACTTCGGTGTCTTTAAAGATCTCCTCCACCATATTTCGGATAACCCTCCAATCTAATTGGCGGCACTCCAACTTTGGCATGGCTAACTTTTGCACGTCGGACTCTAGTACGTGCCCTCTCAATTAAAGTAAGACTTCCCATACATCTCGGTAGGTAGGTTGGTCACGGGCAGTGTCTTTTGTTACCAGATAGAAAAGGTAACGTGATGCATCTTGGAGTTTCAAGGTTTTACCGGGAGCTGGGACCTGGCATTGAAGTTCTGCAACTCGACCAAACTTCCTTCGAAAGACGGATGCCAACCCTGGTGCGTCTTTGATACTGGCCGGGATGGTAAGGGCCAGCGAGTAGTCATCGGGGAGCGCAAGTAGATCTTGCTTTTCTTCAGTGGTAACACCATGTCTTGCTTTACCGGTACCTCCATAGGCACCCATGAATTCCTCAAACGTGAGGTCAGACACGTCTTGGACTTGATTTACTTCCACTTCTTCATCTACGTCGTGGTCACCTTCGAAAGACGCCAGCCGGTTATGGTGTACTATCATCGGCTTTCCCCTCGGAATCTTGCTTACTCGGTAGATGACATCGTTGATCTTTTCCATAATTAGGTATGGGCCTTCCCAAAACTGCTGCAATTTGGGAGAACAACCTTTTCGCTTCTTGGGATTATAGAGCCAGACCTTGTCGTTCTCCTTAAAGCATCCCTTTTCGGCTTGTGTATCGTACCGTTTCTTCATTCGGTCGCTAGCAATCTGAAGGTGGGAACGGACCAACTCATGTACATCGTCCATTCTTCTTCGTAATTCAATCACATAATCTTCACCTGCTACATCTTCTCCAGGTCGACACCCAAATTCTAGATCACAAGGTAGTCGCATTTCGCGTCCGAATAGGACTCTGGCTGGTGTCTGGCCTGTTGATTCGTTAACAGCAGATCTGTAGGCCATTGTGAAGAACGGAAGGTATTGGTCCCAGTCTCGCTGATGATCGGACACCATCTTTGTCAAATACTTGCCGACTGTCCTATTCATCCGTTCTACCATACCATCAGATTGCGGATGATATGCTGTAGTTCTTGTTTTCTTCATGCCTAGTCTATCACATATTCCTTGGAATAGATCGCTTTCGAAGTTCATGCCTTGGTCACTATGTATCTCCAAAGGCACTTCAAATCGGCTGATATATTCTTGGATCAACTTATCTGCAACGGTGGCGGCCTTCTGGTCTGGAAGTGCGTAAATCTCGAACCACTTAGTAAAGTAATCCATTACTACCAACATGTACTTGCCATTTTCACTTTCTAGAAATGGCCCAGCGATATCCAAAGCTATTCTTTCAAACGGGCTTCCAACATTATATTGTCTCATAGGAGCTCTCCTTTTTCGGTAAGGCCCGTTACTCGTGGCACAAATAGTACATTTCTTACACCAGTCTTTTACGTCGTCGGAACCGTTCATCCAATAAAACCATTCCCGAATTCGCTGAAGGGTTTTCTTTACACCAAAATGCCCTCCCGATGGACTGTCGTGTAACTGACGAAGTACTTCGGCTATTCTGCTCTTTGGGATCACCAACTGTCTTCTCTTCTCTGAACCGTCACCATTTTCCAGGACTCGTTTAAGCAAGCCATCTTCGATGATAAATGAGTCCTACTCGGCCCAATACGTCTTAACTACTGAGCATAGGTTTGATATTTCCTGCCAAGGTGGTCGACGGTTTTCCTCTTTCCATTTTCGGATTTTCTGTATAACTGGATCTCTCTCTTGTTCTTCCCTTATCTTAGTAGGCGTCCAGTCGTCGTTGACAATCGTCGTTCTTAGCACTGCTGCTTCCTTGGATTCCGTTTTGTTGCAGTGTGAACACTCTGCTGGGCATGGCCTTCTGGAAAGAGAATCAGCGTTTCTGTGGCTAACTCCGGCCCGGTGCTCAATCTTAAAATCGTATTCTTGGAGTCGTTCGATCCACCTGGCTATCTGACTCTCTGGATTCTTAAACTGCATCAACCACTTAAGGGCGGCATGGTCGGTTCGGATTAGAAACTTTCTGCCATAGATGTATTGATAGAAGTGCTCTACTGATTTAACTACTGCTAGAAGTTTTCTTCTCGTGACGCAATAATTCCGCTCAGGTTTTGAAAGAACTTTACTAAAATATCCGAGGACTCGTTCCTGTTCTCCTTGAATCTGAGACAGCACTCCTCCAATTTCCGCATTACTTGCATCCGTATCTAAGATGAACTCTCCTTCTGGCAGTGGATACCCTAAAATTGGTGCTGTTATTAGATGCTTTTTTAAGGTCTCAAAGGCATATTGGCAATCTGTATCCCAGCGGTATTCTCTTGCTTCCTCTGTAAGTCGCGTTAATGGCTTAGCGATATCTGCAAACTTCTTAATAAACCTCCGGTAGTAAGTACATAGTCCAAGAAAACTTCTCACTTGATGTTTGTCAGTTGGTTTTGGCCATTCCTTAATGGAATCGATTTTTCCCTTATCCACGGCCACTCCTTCTTTACTGACTATATGACCCAGATAATTGACTTTACCCTGAAATAGCTGGCACTTCTTGGGGTTTAGCATCAATTGAACAGCTTTAAGTCGATTAAAAACGTTTTCTAAATTCTTCAAATGTTCTTCGAATGTCTCTCCCAAGACGATTATGTCATCTAAATAAACCAGGCATGTTTTCCAAGATACGCCTCTCAACACATTTTCCAGAAGCCTCTCAAATGTCGCAGGAGCATTACAGAGTCCAAATGGCATAACGTTGAATTGCCACAATCCAGATCCTGTAGTGAAGGCTGTCTTTTCTTTATCTACTGGGTCCATTTCTACCTGCCAGTATCCAGACTTCAAATCCAAAGTAGAAAATAGTTTACTTCCAGCCAATGTGTCCAATGTGTCATCGATCCGAGGCAGAGGATAACTATCTTTCTTGGTAACGTTGTTCAGCAAACGGTAATCCACACAGAACCTCGTCGTTCCGTCTTTCTTCTTAACCAGGACCACCGGAGAGACCCATGGGCTCGTAGAAGGTTCTATCACCCCGTCTTTCTTCATTTCCTGAACAATCGATTTAGCTTCCTCTCTTTTCGCCTGTGGTAATTGTCGAGCTGTTTGAGGAATTGGCTTAGCATTACCAGTATCAATTTTATGCTTAACAACGGTAGTTCTTCCCGTCTTTCCTCCTTTCGGTACGAAAATATCACGATACTGCCGAAGAAATTCCCTTAATTTCCTTCTCTTAATCTGATTCAGAGACTGTCCTGCAACTGCAACCATTTGGTCGAATTTGTCGTTGGAATTATCAGATGTTGTCGCTTGACGGATTATGGATGTCACAGGTACACAAGTTCCTACTTTTGTTTCTTTCTTTATGGTCACTGGGTAGTCGTTGACATTGATAAGTCTCACAGGAATTTCCTTAGCCGAAGTCACCAATTCCTTTCCAATTATGATTCCACGGCCAACCTCATCGTCGTGGTTCCAAGGCTCCATCATAACAGGTCTCCCTTCGTCCACAATTCCCTGTAGCCGCGCTACTATGATCGTTTCGCTTCTCGCAGGCACAACTGTATCTTCTTTAATGGCTGCTTGCACAGTGTTGTCATTATGTGGATGGAGAAATACTTCCTCGTTGCCAACTTTGATTACCTTATTCTTAAAATTCAATTGGAATCCATGCATATTCATTACGTCCATTCCTAATATAACATCCTCTTCGATGTCAGCAACTATAACAGTATGGACAAACTTTTCTGCTCCAATTCCCAATTGTACCTGGATTTCTCCATGAATGTTGGCATTTTCACCTGTAGCGGTCCAAAGTCGCAACCTCGTTGGTAACAGTTTCTTTCGGCTGTTTATAACTGTCGGGCGTATGATGGTTCTGGTCGCTCCGGTATCCACCAACAACGTATGCTTTTTACCATTTATGTCTCCATCTACATATACACTATCTTCACGACATTTTAAAGAAGCTATTAGTATGAGAGGGTCTTTGGAAAAGTTCTGGGTCGAAGCTGCCCCCCTAAGGCTGACCCGTTCTAGTTTTCCTAATGGTGAGTTTCTTGATTTGCGTCGTACCTAGGGTGTTTACAGGAGCTTCGTACGTGTCCTATTTCGCCACAATTCCAGCATCTGATGGTCTTCGTTTTCTTATATGTCATGCTTTTCATCATATTAACGAGCTCGTCAAGTTTATCTTCATCTCCTTCCTCTTTTACAGTCCTAACTTTACTGTACCCGCCAGAGGCCTGCGTAGCTGACTCGTATTCGAGGGCGGCGGATAGGACATCAACCAGCGTCTTGTGACGAGCTAATCGCAGTGTTCTCTGCATTTCGTGATCAGACCATCAATAAACGTTTGAACGGCCAATTTTTCCATCATGTCTTCGGGAGCTGTTGGATAAGCATATCGTACTAATCTGGCAATATCTACCTCATATTCTTGAAGAGCCTCATCTTTCTTCTGTCTACGATTTTTAAGCTGCGACTGATATACATGGTCCAAATGTTCTTGGCCATATCGCATATTTAACCTCTTCTTCAGTTGTTCGAAATCATCGGTCTCCTCTACGGCTATGATCTGAAGCACATCTAAGGCATCTCCTCGAAGAGCGATAGTCAGGTTTACAGCCTTTTCTATTTCAGACCATCCATTCGCTCTTGCGACTGATTCGAACTGTTTCATGTAGTTGTTCCATGATGATTTTCCGTCGAAAGTTGGGACTTTAACATGAATAGAACCTCCACTTTCTTCAATTTTCGGCCAACTCATTTCAAGTGTCTCCAACTTACATTTCGTCTCGTCTTCTTTTATCTCCACTGTAATCGGATTGTTACCTCTCTCTCTGCTGTCCCTGTTTCCTCCATCTTCCTTTCCATCTCTTTCATCTTTTCTTCGAAGGCCAACATATCGGCAGCAACTTGATTTTTTAACGAAAATATTCTATCGTCGAGGGCAGACATCTCAGAAGTTACTTTAGAGATGTTAGCTGAAACTTTACTTTCCAGAGACGAAATCTCGTTAGAAACTTTGTTCTCTAATGACGCGATGTCACCAGAAACTTTGGCTACATCACCAGAAACTTTGGCTACATCACCAGAAACTTTGGCTACATCAGAAGAAACTTTCGAAATATCGTCAGAAACTTTGTTCTCTAATTTCGAAATTGACGAGATGACAGCATCATGTTTATCTTCAAATATATACGTTTCTGGATTAAACTCATCTTCCTCCAGAGCGTTCTTTAGTCGTTGGACTAACTCAGCCTTTTTTCCGGTAGAAGCTAATTCTCTATCCTCGAGATGTCTCCTTAAATTCGTCACTGTGAGCTCATAAATCGTAGCCATTTCCACAATTTCCACTTATCCCACTTCTGACACCACTGTAACGTCTTTTATTTATTTATAATTATTTATATTTTGTTGTGAATTCTTTAATTTATAATGTCTTGTTCTTATCTTAATTTACTAAAGGTTCAATATTTATAACACTTACAAATTTAATTTATTTTCTTTATTTATAATAATTTATCTTACAATAATTTATATATTCGAACGTAACAATTAAATCGCGAGCGCGTCTTCAAAATCAACTGTCTCTTCCATGAAAGCTCCGTTATTATATATCAAAACACAGCCGGTCGAGAATTCAGCCTGATTATACTAGAAGGTCAATCCGGGTCATCGTTTCGACCGTTTTCTGGAAGGTCCGTTCAGGTAAATAGAAGCCTCTCGTAAAATCTAAACCATAAACATGTGAATAAAAACATGTTTACAGGTTTTTAAATATGACTCATATTTTTACGTAACAATAAATTTAAATGTGCAGGGTCATTCATGCAAGTATATCATAGTCCATTATATTTATTTTTAATAGAATACCCTATATAATTTTGTTTTTGAAATATACTTGAATTAACCTGATTTAAACAACTTATATTATCTGTGGTCTATTACTTATAATACAAGGTGAAATTTTGAAATTATGTATAATTTTCGTCAATGAATTGAATTTCAATTCAAAATCCCAATATATTGATGCTTAGTTTAAAAAAATTATCTCTGTATTTGTCTAATTAAAATATCCATTATAAAAAGTGCAATAAATTATTAATTTCAAAATTTTTTGTATTTAATAGCTTGACGAAAACTATACATATATATTCATAAACCCTATATAATATAATTTTTTGAGATGAGGTTGTTAAGTCGCTTCTAACACATGAAAATATACATGGTGTTTCGTTAAAAATAAAGTGTAATAAAAATCACGAACTTTTCGAGTTAGAACCAATGGATTTACATCGTCCAGACGAGTACTTCAAAACGGCACTCCACAAGGATCTACTCTAAGTCCTACTCTCTTTCTAGTTGCAATAAATAGTATTATACATCAAATAAAACTACCTGTATTTACTAGCCTATATGCAGATGACTTAGTCATTTATCTAAGAACAAACAATGTAACTCTGGGAACACATATACTGCAAACTACCTTACACACAATTGAAAGCTGGTCGCAAAACACGGGTTTTATATTCTCTAGTGAAAAGTTATTTAATTATTAGTACCACGTTATTTAATTTTTAGCAAAAGAAAAAATTATCCTAATGTTCAATTAACACTAAATGGAGTTGTCCTGAAACAAGCAGAAGAAATAAATTTCTTAGGACTTTCTTTTGAACGTAACTTAAACTGGAAAACCCACATCACCAATCTGCAACGTTCTTGCCAATCCAGAATTGATCTACTAAAGATGCTGTCAAATACCTCTTGGGGGGCAGATACAACAACCTTACTTACTCTATATAGATCACTAATACGAAGTAAACTAGACTACGGCTGTTTATGCTACGATACTGCTAACAAAACATCTTTAAAAAAACTTGACTACATTCAAAATATGTGCTTGAGATCAGTTTTAGGTGCTACAAGAACTAGTCCAGTAAGTAGCTTACAAGTTTTGGCTAATGAACTGTCCTTAAGCCAACGAAGGCAACTTCTATCACTAAATTACGTTGCCAGAATTTCAGCAAACAACAGCAACGTAACCTACTCAACAATATAACAGAACAAATATAACGTCAGATCTTTACAGAAATCGCAATAAAAAAACTACCATTTCCTAAACGAATAAAACGTATTGGTCTTAATTTAGAACAGTTCAGTCTTACTATGCCCATTCATGTAAATGTTCCTCCTTGGATGATTAAACCTCCAAAAATAGACACGTCTCTAAAAGAACTCCCAAAACATTCCACACATCATTTCCTTATACAGCAAGCTTATAAGAATGTAATATCCAAATACCCAACAACCCATCAAATCTTCACTGATGCTTCCAAATGTCATGAAGGACATGCTGCAGCCTACATCTACGAAAACGTCAAGTCTACCATACGAATCCCAACAAATTGTTGTATATATACCGGAGAACTTACGGCAATTCACCAGGCCGTGAAAAAATGTTGTTCTATCAATGGAAGCAAATTTGTTATCATCACCGATTCAATGAGCGCATTACTTGGAATAAAACAGCTATATACAACTCACGCCATACTTCTCAAGATCAAAGAAGAGTTATCTTATCTACAGACTCAACAAAAAGATATTTCCTTTATCTGGGTACCTTCCCATATGGGAATAAGTGGTAATGAGGAAGTGGACTCTCTGGCAAGCAATGCAACCACCGACCAAAGTATTGCTATCATAAATCAAATGCCTTGGACTGATCACAGAGTAAATATCAAAGCCCACGTGTACAGAGCGTGGCAAACTACTTGGGATCACACTGCTAACAAACTCAAAGAATGTCTAAGTCAAGTAGGAACCAAACTCATCTTACCAAATAATAGAAAAGACCAAGTCATCATCAACCGACTCCGAATAGGACATACTTTTCTTACACACAAGCATATCTTCAACCAGGAGGCTGCTCCGATGTGTACCAAGTGCAACACTCAGTTGTCAGTGAAACATATAATTGTTGAGTGTCCAGTGTACCAGAACGAAAGAATCGCGTGTGCCCTTAGTGATAATTTAAAAAGTATACTAACGTCAAATTTACAGTCTTTATTAAGTTAAAATGACTAAACTATATACCAGATTGAAAAAATATTTTTTTTTATGTAACAATATGTATCTTACTGTTTGTGTATGTCCCCCCGCTAATAACCCTTAGTGGTTGATGCGGGTATATTTGTTTAAATAAAAATAAAAAAAAAAAGTGTAATAAACATAAATTTAAATTTATGTTTAAAAGCGTAAATTTCAATTTAAAAGTAGACGTATACCAGTGTTTTTCATAATTTTCCACGTGATTTCCAAAGTGATTTCCACATTTACTAATTTCAAAATTTGACCCTATTAATAGACCCTGCATGATATTGTGCTGAGGAATGGTAATATGCCCATTTTTTATAATATTAACCATGCTTTTTTGCTTTAAAGCGTATGACACATATTATGGTGCATCATAAGCACTTTCTATGAGTGTGTAGACATCAGTGCCAACTGACGCACCTCTGTCGTTAGGATTGAAAATTTAACAAAATCGTCCTAACTATGTATATTATATGTAAAAATGCCAGGTAGCATATTATAAAAATCATAAAAAAATTACTTATAAGGCATCAAAAATAAAAAAAAATATTCCTTTATACCACAATCAAAAAAATGTCCAATGTTAAAACGTATACTGGAAAAACGAAAGAAAAATAGAGATTGCTATCACAGTAGACTACTGCCCCAAAAAACGGCTCCAAACAAAGTTCTAGTGAATCTGAACACTTTCTGCAGTAATACATTTGCGAATTCCTTGCTTAGAGCACCAACGACATCGTTTCGGTAGTCTCCTTTCATTTTCACCCGTTTGAAACTTCGATAGAAGGTGTAGCTCTGGATCTTCTTCTCCATTAGCATGGTTTGATTCCCGTTTTTAATGTCGTCATCTGGCAAAAAAACTTCGATGAATGATTGTCAAAAATCAAGAAATGACATCTTTGGTGCCGAATATTTATTAGATAAGTACACATAGATTTTTTAATATGGTAATTATAATATACAGATAATAAAAATAATAAACATCATAAAAATATTTATTAAGTCCCAATAAATCCGAGTAACATTTTAAAAATGTGAATTGATTGATTGTAAAGTAGAGGGTGAAATGTTAGAGAGGGGATCTCTTATAAGCAAACATCTGCTCAAGTCAAATTATTCAACTAGCTGTTTGTGCCTAAAATTTCGAAGACTAAGACACAGTTACAAACTTTCTATATTTCTATCAAGCTAGTAACAATGTGTTCCTCGTTTAAAGAATTATTTTTTTCATTATGTGCCTAGATTTTCAATAAAAATCGTTAAGATTTTCATTAGATCCTATGATACCGGAGTTGTTACAAATTACCTGTGGAAGAACTTGTGGTGAAGGATTTTGAGAATTTCACGTAATTTTAGTAAACAAACACTGTCAACAACAAACTATAACTGTATAATAATAACTTAAATATAATTTAAATGTGACTTGTTTACTTCTCACAAACGCGGAAAAACATCATCCACGCAGCGCAGTAGAGAGAACAACATTACCGCCGTATCAAGGAGGAAGAGGACTTATATATATAGGTGAGCAATTGGATAAACTAATTGCTAATATAAGAACTTATTTTCAGGTACAGGCTGAGACATCTACTTTATAACGAGCAATTTGCGCAGTAGATAATACAACGCCGCTTAAACTGAGGGAACAAGAAATGCGCATAAACCACCTGACTCAGCAAGAAAAAATGCGCACCTGGATGAGTAAACCTCTGCATGGACGACATCTCAATGAGATCAGCCAAGAATATGTCGACAATACAGCGTCGAACTATTGGTTGACATCAGAAAAGATGTTTCCCGAGACTGAGGGTTTCCTACTTGCCATTCAGGATCAGGTTATGCCAACTAAAAATTATATATATATATATATATATATATATATATATATATATATATATATAAATAAATATATATATATATTTATATATATATATAAATATATATATATATATATATATATATATATATATATATATATATATATATACATATATTTATATATATATATATATATATATATATATATATATATATATATATATATATATATATATATATATTGTGACGATTGGGGTTTATAGAAAATAATTTATAAGTTATATACTACATAATATTAGATATAAAAAAGTATTTAATTATTTTAAGAAGTTATATACTAGAGAATTTAATAAAAATATATTTATGTGAGGGCATTTTTAATAAATTAGCATATAATAAGTGTAAAAAGTTGTATTTTAATGTTGTAAATATATTTAAGTGAGCCATATGCATAGGCAACCAACTATACAGTAAATTGACAGATAGAAATTAATCATAATACGAATATAAGTGGGGTTATAATAATAATGTTAGTTTAAAATGTTTAATTTATATATATTTAATGATTTAAATGTTTATTCTGATCTGAAAAGCCTAAATGTCAACAAAATTATTAATAGAAAAGAATGGAATTCTCTGGATCACCGGAGATGGCCATGTTTGCGAAATGGTTTGTTCCAGAAAATTCAGACATGTATTTAATAGAACAAATTGGAACATGATCTCTTACCAGATGGTTCTAGAATATCCAAAAAGATATAAATACCCGTGATTTGGATTCAAGATGGGAGTTTTTAGTCAGAAGTCAGGCCAGTTCATTATGAAAGTTAGTAGACACATTTAGTTAGTGTAGTAAATTGTTCAGAATTTTCAAGAAGTCAGTCAGAAAAGTTTAGTAAGAAATATGAAAGTTAGTTGGAGTCAGTGAATCAAGTACAAATAGTCCAATTGTTTAATATAATTAAAAAAGGTATATTGGAAGAAATTAAATTATGTTATGGTTGGAGATTAGTATAAATCAACTTATAATAATTGGATATTGGTATATTGAAAAGAAGAATAAATATAAATGCTGTTTGCTGGTTTGGTTGGTGGTGTATAAATGCTGGTGAAGAAAACTATATCTCAAATTGGTAGAAGCTGATAATTGAAAAAAGTAATTTCACAAAAACAAGGATAACCGAAGTACGAAGACATTCAGTGATGATTAGAATCTATATAGTGGAAAAAAGTTCATTTAGGCATTCAGTGAAAGAAAGGTACAAAATTTTGTTAATATAATTTAGTTAGTGTCATAACAGTTTCAATTTTGAAGATAGTTTGTTTAAATTTTACATTGTCTATAGAATTTAATTAGTTTTATAAGAATATCAATTTAAAGATAGTTTATTTTAAATTTACATTGGCTAGGTTAGATATATATGTGTGTTTCATAATAGTTATAATAAAGATAATTTAAAAAAAGTACTTACAAACTAATTCTTTGAGAACCGCGATAAAAACCCTATATATTATATTATTAAAAATACTCATTGCTCATCATTCAAACAAAAAAACACATCATAACAATTTGGCACCCAACGCGGTGGCTCTCTATTTAAAAGAATTAGTTTGGGAAGATAAGTGCTCTCATATAATTAAATTAATTATCAGTAGAAAGGAAAAATTATAGATTTTATTTTTAATTATATTTGAACAAGTAAAGTCTCAAAATGTCTCAAGGAAAGAAAGGTACAAGAAGCAAAAAGAATGAAGAAGATGTGGAAGTAGAAACACAACCTATACAAGAGGAGAGTTTAGTTCAAGTTCCACAAGATACTGCAGAAATGAATCCAGAAAGAGAGGAAAATGTCAATATGGCAGCTTTGATGTCATTAATGATGCAGATGAACAAGACAATAGAAGAGAATTCAAAAGAAGTCAAAGAAGACATAAAAAAAATGGAACAGAAAATGGAAGAGAATACGAAGAAAATGGAAGAGAATACGAAAAAAATGGAAGAGAACACGAAAAAAATGGAAGAGGATTATAGAAAATTAGAAAAGAAAATAGAAGATAATAATAATAGAATTGTAAAGCAAATAGAAAAACAAATGGATAAAAAACTTGAAGCTGCAGAGAAAAAAGTAGCAAATGAAATAAAAATTATACGGAATGACTACAAGAAAAGGATAGAAAATGAGAGGACAGAAGTAAAGAGGATTATTCAAGATAATAAGATAGATATAGAACAGAAAATAGAGTTACAGAAATGTAACTTAGAAGTAAAAATTAACGAAGACAGGAGAAACACAGAAGAAAAATTAGACGATATACAACAAAATATCCAAATAAATAGTAATCAAATAAGAAATGTGGAACAGAGAATAGATGAAATTTCACAAATGAGAGACATAGGGAGACCTTACTTAAATTTAACAAATGAGACTGGGATTAAATTCTCTGGTAATATAAAAAATTTGCATCCTAGAGTATACATAAATAGTTTAAAACATAAATTAAGATTGGTGAATAATATTAATGATATTAAAGATTATATTAGAATGACATTAAATGACAATGCAGCAACTTGGTTTGCTAGTATTGAGAATGATTTAGATAATTTTCAAACATTTGAAAATAAATTTTTAAATTATTATTGGGGTGAATTAGAGCAAGCCAAGTTTAGAGAAATTCTATATTTTGGAAAGTATAATCAAAATTTAAAATCAAATATGGTAGATTATGCATTGAAATTGATAACAGTTGCAAAATATTTAGAACCACCACTTAGAGAGGATGAAACAGTCTTAAATATATCTAGACATTTTGATGCTGATGTTGTGCAAACCGTAACTGTACAAAATATTCAAACAATAGATAGTTTTATTAATTTTATTCAAAGAATACAAAGAGGCAATATGACAAGTAATAATAACAACAGAAAAAACAATAATAACTTTTAATATAATAAAAATGATAATCAACAATATAGACAATCATATAACAATAATTATAGATATGGTAATAATTTACAAAATTTTAATAATAATAACAGTAATCCAAATAGACAGAACTTTAATAATAATACTAGTTATAATAGACAAAATTTTAATAATAATACTAATTATAATAGACTACATTTTAATAACAGTACTAATAATAATAGACAAGATTTTAATAATAGAAGAAATACAGAGCGACCTAACTATAACAGACAGGTAAATTGTGTTCGAAGAAATAGAAGCTGCGAAGACAGGGAACGAAGTAGTACAAGTCAGGAAAATGTGAGTAGAAGTCATAGTAGGGAAAGACATAGGACATCAGATCCAAGTGGTCAGATACAATCTGACAATTCTAATAATCAAAATTTTGTGCAGTAAACTTTCTGAATTACAAGTTAGGCCATTGCTATTATGAAAAACCTTCTGAATTTATTTCTTTAGATGAAGAGAAAATTATTGAATCTATTAATTTAATTTATATAAATGCTTTGGCCAAAAATAAAATGATTAAGATTATGATAGATACTGGTTCAGAAAGTACTTTAGTCTCGGAGAATTTTATTTTTAATACATTAAAATTATCAGATATAATAAAGATTCCAAGAATTAAAATTGTTGGTGCAAATAATAAGAAGTTGGGTGAAATTAATAAACTAGCCAATTTTAAAATTAATATTCTTAATAAAGAAATTAATATGCAAGGATTTATTGTCAAGGATTTATGTGTTGATATATTAATGGGAAATGATGAATTGGAAAAGAAGAAAGTAAAGATAGATTTTGAAAAAAAAATGGTAACTTTGGAAGGGCAAATAATTAAATTTATGCAGAAAGATGAGGTGGAAGAAGGAATAAGAGTTGATAGGATATTATTAAAAGAAAATAATGATGTTTATGAAGAAGAAATGTATTTTGATGATAGGGAAATGTCCCAAAAGAATGTAAAGAATAATGGTAGTGAATATTTAAGGAATGGAAATTTTAAGCAGATGGATGCCTACGAGGCGGAGTGCGTAAAATTGGAAGCAAGGAATACTGAGTACATATTGAAGAATAATGTGATTTGTAAAGAAGAAGATATGATAAAAGTTTTAAATTGCCCTGAAGAATATAAATCAATAGTCATTTCCATATTGCAGCAACACAAGGGACTTGTCAATAAAGAAAATAGAATTGCACAAAATTATATCCATAGTATAAAAGTTAAAGAAGAAAAAGATTTTAAAACAAAATCATACCCAATACCATATAAATACAGAGAAGAAGTAAACAAAACAATTAATAATATGTTAGAAGATGGAATCATTGAGAAGGCAGACACACGTTTTATTAACCCCATAGTAGTAGTACGAAAAAGATCAGGTGAAATCAGGTTATGTTTGGATGCAAGGAATATTAACAAGATTACTGAAAAGCAATTTGAAGCACCAATGAGTATAGATGGAATATTAGGAAGAATTACAGGAATGTCATTTTTCACTAAAATCGATTTACAGCATAGTTTCTGGTTAATACCTCTAGAAAGAAAAAGTAGACAGTATACAGGATTTCAGATAGATGGAGTAGTATATCAATTCAAAGTAGTACCATTTGGACTTCAATCATCTTGCAGTGCTCTATGTAGATGTCTTTATGATATTTTGGATCAATATGTACATTTTGTAATTCACTACATTGATGATATATTAATTTTTTCTAAAACTGCTGAAGATCATGAGAAACACCTAAAAATTATAATAAATAGATTAGACAAAGTTGGACTAAAAATAAATCAAGAAAAATGTACAATTTTTCAAAAAGTAATGATATATCTAGGTTATAAACTTAACACTAACAGCTTACTGATATATCCATTTTATTCAATAGACTTGATTTGTTAAATAGATGGTAGATTTCATTATTTTGAATCAATTTGACATCATATTTATTGTCTTATACATATGGAAATCATTTTGTACCCTAAAAATCATAATTTGGGGTTAGATACAAAATTGATTCTATAAATAAATGTCTTTCTAATATAATAAAGTGGAAAAACTTACCAATTTATATTGATGAAAGTTATTTTGAATGGAAATACTTCCTAGATTTTGTCTATAAATAAACAGAACACAATATAGATTATATTTTTAATTAAGGTTATATTTTATTCTCTGATTAAATTCGATTCTCCATTTGACATGACAGTTTGACCATAGAATAGCCGAACTGTTCTACGTTGTTCTCTGCTTTGATATAGACAGCGAACAGGGATGTATTTAACACATTTTAAATAAAAAAAAAAATTTTTATTTATTAAATTTAATAAGGTATGAGAAAATTAATATCTAAAAAAATAATAAGTAAATTATTTATTTTAAATATTATTTTGGGGTATTGTGACGATTGGGGTTTATAGAAAATAATTTATAAGTTATATACTACATAATATTAGATATAAAAAAGTATTTGATTATTTTAAAAAGTTATATACTAGAGAATTTAATAAAAATATATTTATGTGAGGGCATTTTTAATAAATTAGCATATAATAAGTGTAAAAAGTTGTATTTTAATGTTGTAAATATATTTAAGTGAGCCATGTGCATAGGCAACCAACTATACAGTAAATTGACAGATAGAAATTAATCATAATACGAATATAAGTGGGGTTATAATAATAATGTTAGTTTAAAATGTTTAATTTATATATATTTAATGATTTAAATGTTTATTCTGATCTGAAAAGCCTAAATGTCAACAAAATTATTAATAGAAAAGAATGGAATTCTCTGGATCACCGGAGAAGGCCATGTTTGCGAAATGGTTTGTTCCAGAAAATTCAGACATGTATTTAATAGAACAAATTGGAACATGATCTCTTACCAGATGGTTCTAGAATATCCAAAAAGATATAAATACTCGTGATTTGGATTCAAGATGGGAGTTTTTAGTCAGAAGTCAGGCCAGTTCATTATGAAAGTTAGTAGACACATTTAGTTAGTGTAGTAAATTGTTCAGAATTTTCAAGAAGTCAGTCAGAAAAGTTTAGTAAGAAATATGAAAGTTAGTTGGAGTCAGTGAATCAAGTACAAATAGTCCAATTGTTTAATATAATTAAAAAAGGTATATTGGAAGAAATTAAATTATGTTATGGTTGGAGATTAGTATAAGTCAACTTATAATAATTGGATATTGGTATATTGAAAAGAAGAATAAATATAAATGCTGTTTGCTGGTTTGCTTGGTGGTGTATAAATGCTGGTGAAGAAAACTATATCTTAAATTGGTAGAAGCTGATAATTGAAAAAAGTAATTTCACAAAAACAAGGATAACCGAAGTACGAAGACATTCAGTGATGATTAGAATCTATAATATAGTGGAAAACAGTTCATTTAGGCATTCAGTGAAAGAAAGGTACAAAATTTTGTTAATATAATTTAGTTAGTATCATAACAGTTTCAATTTTGAAGATAGTTTGTTTAAATTTTACATTGTCTATAGAATTTAATTAGTTTTATAAGAATATCAATTTAAAGATAGTTTATTTTAAATTTACATTGGCTAGGTTAGATATATATGTGTGTTTCATAATATATATATATGTGGCTAAACACCCCTTTAGGGGTTACGCCGCTTACGCTCTCTAGATCTATGTTTTGAGGTAGATCAGTCCTCATGTTCCTTATTTAATTTTCTCAGTTATTTTTCTCCATTGTGTCCTATCTCTGGTTTTTCCTTTCCACTGTCGTATGCCCGCCTTGTTGAGATCGTTTACAACTTCTTGTAACCATGTAGATCTTGGTCTTCCACGTCTTCTTTTGCCAGCTGGTGTCCATTCCAATATTGAGAATATCGTCGTAGTTGATCCTGATCTCCATACGTGTCCTAGCCATTTTGCTCTTTGTTGTTTTATTTTACACACTATATCTTCCTTAATTTCTTCCAGTAGCTCAAGGTTCGTTCTTTGTCTAAATTCATTTTCATTTATTTTTATTGGTCCCAGTATTGCTCTTAGTATTTTTCTTTCTTGTATTCTAAGGTTTTCCTCTTGTTTTTTTGTCATGCTGAGGGTTTCGGCTGCATACATCATCGTCGGTCGAATTATTGTTTTGTATACCTTCATTTTCGATTTCTTACTCAATAGTTTATTTTTTAGTAATTTCTTATTTGCATGGAAGGTCTTATTTGCTGTAATAATCCTTTCTTTGATTTCTGTTTCTCTTTCTCCATTGTTTGTTATTAATATTCCCAAGTACTTAAATTTTTCGACTTCTTCAAAAATGTATTCGCCTAGTCTAACCTTTTTGTTTTCGAAGTTTTTATCAAATCTCATTATTTTTGTTTTTTCTTGGTTTATTTTTAATCCCATTACTTCTCCTTCTGTTACCATTTCATTTAACATTTTTTCCATTGTTTTTCTATTTTTTGTTATTAGCACAATATCGTCAGCGTATGCTATTATTTGTCCTTCTCTAGTTCTAAGGGTACCTTTGTTTATTTTCCTGACGATGTATTCCAGGGCAAGATTAAACAGGGTTGCTGATAACGAATCTCCTTGTCTAACCCCTTTATTTATGACAAATTCTTCTGTGTCTCCTACTTGAGTTTTTATACTCACTACAGTTCTACTCATTGTCATTTTTATTAATCGTCTTAATTTGTTTTGTATTCCCATTTCTTTCAGAGCTACCATTAATTTTGATCTTTTTATTGTATCAAATGCTTGCTGAAAATCTATAAAAAGCAGTTCAATTTCTATTTTATATCCATGAGCTTTTTCCATAATTTGTTTAACTGTATGTATGGCATCTGTTGTAGACTTTCCCTTAATAAATCCGCATTGATAGTGTCCTATGATATTCGTCATAGCGTTGGTCAGTCTTCGATGTATTAAGGTCGACATAATTTTATATGCTGTGTTTAATAGCGTCAGTCCTCTGTAGTTATTACACATTTGTTGGTCTCCTTTTTTATGAATCGTGATAATTTGTCCTTTGTTCCATTCTTCCGGCATTTTTTCTTCGTCCCATATGTCTTTTATTAAATTGTACAGTTTTTCTTTTAATTCTTCACCACCATATTTTATAAGTTCCATATTGATCCCGTCTGTTCCTGAAGATTTACCATTACGGCTGCTATTTATAATTTCCTCAACTTCCTCTTTTGTTGGTCTTTCTAGCTGGTTTCCTAACATCATTGTCTCTTCTTCTACGTTTTCATTTAGGTCTTGATCTTCTTGCTCTGTTAATAATTCTTTAAAATAGTGAGTCCAAATTTCTTATCATTTTCTGATACTTTTCCATTTTTATCTTTTATGCCTTTTATCTTTCCTTTAAAAGTTTTGTTTTGCTCGCTAATTTTCTTATAAAATGCTTTTGTGTTTCTGTTCTTACTTTCTTTTTCTATTTCTTTTATCTTATCATCTAACCAGGCACGTTTAATTTTCCTTATTTTTTTCTTACATTCATTCCTTATTCTATTGTATTCTTCCCTATAATCCTGTCTATTTGTTCTTATCCACATTTGTCCAATTTCTATCTTCTTTTTTAGCATGTTATGGCATTCTTCATTATACCATTCTTGTTTTTTTTTGTTTCTTTTTATTCCTATGTGTACATCCGCTGTTTCATTTATACATTTTTTTAAATTTCTCCATTCTGTTTCTATATCCTTTGTATATTTACACTGTTCCTTTAGTTTTTTGTTCATGTCATCAGCATACTTAATCCTTATGTCTGGAGCATTCAGTTTTTCTACGTACCATTTGTCTTTCATTGTCGTGTTTTTTAGAGTTCTTTTGACATTTTGTTTTACCTTTGCAGTCACCATAAAATGATCTGTGTCTGCATGCGCACCTCTGTAAGTTCTCACGTCCGTAACCGATGTTTGTTTCCTTCTTGTAATCAGAATATGGTCTATTTGGGACCATGTTTTTTGGTCTGGGGAAATCCATGTTACTTTATGGTATTTAGGATGTTCGAAATTTGTACTAATGATAATCATATTGGTACTAGCTGCTAGGTTACATAATCTTTGACCATTGTCATTTGTTTTTTCGTGTAATGTGTGTTTACCTGCTACTTGGTTAATGTAGTCTTCCTTACCTACTTGGGCGTTAAAATCTCCCATTACCAGTATTGTGTCTTCTCTAGGTAAATTCTCCATTTCTCGTTCAAGTTCCTCATACATTTTGTCTTTTTCCTCCGCAGCAGCACTTTCAGTTGGAGCATATACGTTTATGATTGATATATTAAATGGTTTGGCGTTAA
Organism: Diabrotica undecimpunctata; assembly: GCF_040954645.1. NCBI lineage: Eukaryota > Metazoa > Arthropoda > Insecta > Coleoptera > Chrysomelidae > Diabrotica > Diabrotica undecimpunctata. The sequence continues at coordinate 5,377,056 of NC_092813.1, forward strand.
TTCTCAGGTAAGCCATACGTTCATTTATTGGTTTAAATTGCATAATGTTATTTTTTATTTTTCCCATAATTATGAAAGCAACTCCATATTGACCTTGTTTTCCATGTCCCGAATACTGTAGTGTGTAGTTTTTTTTTATTTATTTCTCCTTGACCTGCCCATCTAATTTCTTGAATCACTGCAATATCAATTTGGTATCTTTCTAGTTCTGAGACAATCTCCTGCATTTTTCCTGGTTCAAGCATTGTTCTGATGTTCCACGTACTTATTTTTAGTTCATCGCGTTTTTTCATTTTTCTATTATATTTTTTCCTGCTCGTCTGTTTTATCTTATCTAATCTATTCATGTCCTTTTCCTTTGTCATTTTCGTTTCCGTTTTTTGTTGTGTGTACGATATTTGTTGTTTTATCGGTTTTTTGGCGTGTCTTGGTTTGCCTTTTCCAGTTCATTCTTCTCTTTGTTCCATTTCCATATAGCCCCGTCAATATGTGTTCCCCGTGTTTCATAATAGTTATAATAAAGATAATTTAAAAAAGTACTTACAAACTAATTCTTTGAGAACCGCGATAAAAACCCTATATATTATATTATTAAAAATACTCATTGCTCATCATTCAAACAAGAAAACACATCATAACAATATATATATATATATATATATATATATATATATATATATATATATATATATATATATATATATATATATACTCAGATGCAAAAAAACGCAACAGAGAAAATTTTGATCAAATTCAAAGTATTTCAGTTTTTTTATTTTTAGATCTATTTTTTCGGTTGCAACTATGTCTTCTAAGTATTATGTTTTTTGTTTCATTTGAAAATATAGATTAGCTCATTTTTAGAAGCGAAATGACTTTGCCACCCACAATTTACGACTTTTCCTATTATTACCATTATCTTTTGTAATAATTTGTAATACGACGATGCATACTTTGGTGACTGATATCATATCGACATCACAGAAGCACTGTATCATGTTAGTAATGATTAAAAGCAACGACATGATCTTGGTTTTAATGAACAATGACAACAATAACAAAACATAAAAAAATCCACTTGAATAATAATAATAATAATACTTAACCTAAGTACGCAAATAACAAAAAAAAACTACTAAAAAATAACTTAATATTTTGTATTGCCTCCCCTAGCCTCTATAACTGCCTGTACACGTCGACTCATGCTGTCTATGAGGTTGCGAATATCATCTTGTTGGATGTTTTGCTATTCCTTTTCTAAAGCCAAGCGAAGTCCGTTAATTGAGGCTGGTGTGCCTTCGCGACCTCTAATATTTCTACCAAGCAAGTCCCAAACGTGCTCTATTATATTCAGATCTAGCGAACACACTGGCCAGTTCATTTTATTAATACCAACTTCCTCTAAATATTGCGTGACAGACATTGCAGAGTGTGGTTGCGCATTATCTGGCATTAATAGAAAATCATCACCGATATATTAAGAAAAAGGAACTACGTGATTCGCTAACATTTTCTCAATATACTGGTGTGCAGTCAACGAAACCTCAATAAATACCAATTCAGTGTGCGCCTCTCGGGATATTCCTGCCTATACCATCACCGAACACCCTCCATGGCTAACGCAGGGACTAAAAGCGCACTCCGCAAATCTCTCTCCGGTTCGATGTTATACTCGTTCTCTCCCATCTGATGAGTGAAGACAGTATCTCGACTCATCCGTAAAAATAACATTACTCAATTTGTCCTAAATTCCAATGTAAATGTTCCCTAGAAAATTGTAGTCTAGCCACTCTGTGCCGTGAAAATAATTTGGGACCAGTTGCTGGTCTGCAACTTTGCAAACCAAATTCATGTAATCTTCAAAGAAATCTAAATCCTCCTCCTCCTCAGTCCTAATCCCTTTTGGGATGTGGTGACACCATCAGGCCTTTACAGATTTTTCACAATTTCTCTCCATCCTTTTTCGTCCTGGGCTAGTTGTTCGGCTTCATGTAACCCTTGGTTAATAAGTATTTTTTTTTTATCTTCCCAACGGCTTGGAGATCTTCCCCTAGGGCTCTTTCCTTCAACTCTATCTTCGACTAATAGTTTTTCCATCGTACCTGTTTTTCTAGCAATGTGTCCAAAACACTGTAAATATCTCTGTTGTATTTGTTTAAGCAATATATCCTTTACTTTAAGTTGTTCTAATATCGATACGTTAGTGCAATGATCAATCCAGGATATTCTCAACATGCGGCGGTATACCCACATTTCAAAAGCGTCCAGTTTATTTTTATCCGCTTTCTTTAAGGTCCACGTTTCGAATGCATATGTTGCTATGGGAAACATGAACGCCCTTACCAGCCTTAGTTTTGTGTGTATTGTTATACTAAAATCTTTCCAAATTGCTACCAGTTTCATCATATCTGTTCTAGCAATAGTCAACTTTCTACGCATCTCTCTGTTACATACTCCGTCATTTGTTATTAGGGACTCCAGGTATATGAAACTATTTACTACTTCAAAGCCCCCAATTTCTTTAATATGTTGAAGATTATTCCGAGCTCTGTCTACTATCATGATCTTTGTCTTACTCCTATTTAGCTGTAGTCCACATGTTTTGCTTTTTTCCTCCATACCTCTCATTATGCCTTCCATTTCTTCTTGATTTGCCGCGATTATTAAAGTGTCATCTGCATATCTCAAGTTATTGATTTTTTGACCTACTACTGATATTCCTCCCTTCCATTCGTCTAGTACTTTCGCATAATATGTTCTCTGTAGGTAGATATTAAACAGAGTTGACGAGATTATGCATCCTTGCCTGACACCTGCCTCTGTTCTGAAATGATCGGAATGGGTGTTGTTTATTTTTACTGTGCACTTATTATTTTCATATAGACTTCTGATTAGTTAAATTAAGTGGTGGAGTGTTCCCATTTCCGCTAGTATGAACCATAGCTCCTGCCATTTGACTTTATCGAAGGCCATTGTTTAATCCACAAAGCACATAAGCATAGGAGTATTAAATTCACGAGTTTTTTTATTAGCTGTCTGACATTAAGGATGTGTTCTCTTGTGCCTTTTCCTGGGACTAATCCCGCTTGTTCTTCTGATATATGAGGCAATAGAAAAACTTTTAGTCTTTCATATATTTCATGAAGTAGAACCTTGCTTGCATGGGATATTAGGGTTACCGTTCTGTAGTTGCTGCAATCTAGCGAAGTTCCTTTTTTGAATATAGGGATGAAAGTGGATATTGTCCAGTCGTTGGGCCACTCTCCGGTTTCCCAAATCTTTTTGCAGATTATATGCATAACATTTACTCCGACATCTCCAATCTCTTTTAAAACTTCTAAATATACATACTGAATTCTAAATACACTTACATTATTGCCTCGAACCTCTTAAAGCTGATTTCTTGTTTGCACCGCTGTTAAATGACGATCCCGCAAACGCTGAGCAACGGCTTTCTCACAATATTCGACACTAAGAACCATAATCAATCATGGGTTAACAAAATGTAAGTGTCAATATGATATAATGATAACAGTCACCAAAGCCACCTCGTCGTATTACAACATAACTCCAAAATAATCATAATTAAAAAAGTCCTAAATTGTGGGTGGCAAATTCATTTGGCTCTAAAAAATTAACCAGGCATATTTTGACAAGAAACAAAAAACACAATGCTTAGGAGAGATGGTTGCAACCGAAAAATAAGGTTTTGCCAAAGTTCACAAACATAATTATTTTACAGGATGTTTCAAAATTAGGAAAAAAAAAAACACGTTTCAATTATTAACCCTGTACGTCTCTGTACTGTCTCCAGGGTATGGCGTCGGGGGGTTCATGGCACATAGGGCTGTCGTCTCCGAGGAGCGCTGTCGTGGTTTAACCGTGGGCTATGGGCTACTGCGTTCATACCAACATGGTTTCAATTGATCCTTTGGTAGGGTCCATGTACAGTACCAAAGTCTACAGATACCCGATTACTTTAAATTAATTTTTTCCCTTCAATTTTAGTCTGATGAATACTAAAATTCATTGGGTAATATGCATTTATATTCCCCTGAGCGTTCCCCTCAAAAACTGTATATTATAATTAATAAATCTTTATTATAAACTTTATGCTACACCATCTTACTGCTTACTTTATAACAGTACCTATTTAATTTCAGTTTAATGAATACTGAAATTCATTGAGTAATTTTTTTTATTTTTCCAGAGATATTCTCTGTAGTAGTTTATTAATATTAGATTAATAATTTTAGTGTGATGAATACTACAATTCATTGGGTAATTTTTTTTATTTTCCCCAGATTAACATCTGAAAATTATTTTGTTATTTTTTTTTAAATATAGCAAATTTGAGTTATACTTTAAATTTTTTATGAATAGTAATGTAAACTTAATTAATTATATTCATTAATTTAATTATTTTGTTATATATATTTTTTTAAATAACATATAACAAATTTTAGTTTGACGGATACTACAATTCGTTGGGAAGTATTCAATTTCCCTGAGTAATACTCTAAATTTTTTTTTATGATCATTCTTTTGTTATTATATTCATTAACTTGATTGCTTTGTTATAAAGTATTTATTTTTGATTTGTTACTACAGATTACTACTGCATATATTTATTCCTAGGTACAACATTGTGTTCTTGTTTTCTTTGAGAAAAATTTCTCAGTTGTGTTCGAAATTTTTCTGATGGGTGGTAGGAGTGTGTAACGTTATAAACGTCACATCTCTATTAATTTATATTTTAATAATTATTTCATTTTAATTTCTTTATTAATTTATTAATTTCTATATCTTCAGTTTAATTTTTACTATTTTTTTGTTTATAAAAATAGTTGGCGCCTCTGTTTTTCTCTTCTTCCTCTGTCTTTATTTTCTCTCTTTCTGTCCCATAGAATAAATATTTGCCCTCTCACTTTTGTTCGGCAGACTATTCTGTTCTGTGTTGACTGACAAGCTAGTTTCATGATATCTATACCAACATTCTATGACATCTGTGCTAACTTCATTCAGTCTCCCACTTTCTGTCAAAACAACTTTTCTGTAGTGGGATTATTTTTTGCCTCTTTTTGAAATTTATAAAAGAAGGCAAAAATTATTATAAGACTCATTTTTTATGGTCTACAACTTCTCTTGGGTTTATTGGAGATATCAAAACTTTATTGGTTTACTGGATATTTTATTGGGTTTGTTGGACACATCAAAACTTTATTGGAGATATAAAAACTTTATTGGTCCACTGGACAATTTATTGGAGATATCAAAACTTTAACTGGATATTTTATTGGGTTTGTTGGACACATCAAAACTTTATTGGAGATATAAAACTTATTGGTTTACTGGACATTTTATTTTTATTGGACATTTCATTGGATCTATTGAATTTATTGGTTTATTGGACACCAAAACTTAGTCAGGACATACAGCCACGTGTGACTGCAGCTCTCCAGAAGCCACAACTTCTAAGTGGAGGATCCAACAGCTAGAACACACAAGCCGCCCATCGAAGCAATAAGTAACACTTATAACTGTTAAGCTTTGGCAGGGTTAATTATTGTTTTTTTTTATTGATTTAAATAAATATGATTGGTTAAAATTTGTCTTATTTGCTATCAACTGAGAACTCAGGTTCAATCCCTAGTTAAGACAAGACGAACTCACCCTTGAGATACTGAGCTAGGCAAGGTATAGACGATAAGCTCCCATGGTTGATTGAGATATTATTTTTACAATAGTATTTCAATTCTCTTTGGTAGTCTTATCGTTACACATTTATTGGAGATATCAAAACTTTATTGGTTTACTGGATATTTTATTGGGTTTGTTGGACACATCAAACATTTATTGGAGATATAAAACTTATTGGTTTACTGGACATTTTATTTTTATTGGACATTTCATTGGATCTATTGAATTTATTGGTTTATTGGACACCAAAACTTAGTCAGGACATACAGCCACGTGTGACTGCAGCTCTCCAGAAGCCACAACTTCTAAGTGGAGGATCCAACAGCTAGAACACACAAGCCGCCCATCGAAGCAATAAGTAACACTTATAACTGTTAAGCTTTGGCAGGGTTAATTATTGTTTTTTTTTATTGATTTAAATAAATATGATTGGTTAAAATTTGTCTTATTTGCTATCAACTGAGAACTCAGGTTCAATCCCTAGTTAAGACAAGACGAACTCACCCTTGAGATACTGAGCTAGGCAAGGTATAGACGATAAGCTCCCATGGTTGATTGAGATATTATTTTTACAATAGTATTTCAATTCTCTTTGGTAGTCTTATCGTTACACATTGGCAAAGTTACACAAGTCAAATATAAAATTTTATCAAAAAACTGACTATACTAAATTCTTCTTCTTCTTCTTGTTCTTTTTTTGGGCTATGTACTAGACAAGTTACCCAGTTTACTTCGAGGGTAGACACTTTTTGTCTTGCTTCAGCAATCAGTGTCTACCTACACTTATATTCTTCCTTTGTTTGTTTTAGGTTATTCTACATGTATACTGCCCTACTAAGAAAGAACCCCGTATCTCCAAAATTTGAAAAATAGAGATATTTGCACCATATGAATAGTTATGATTTATATAACATATTCACATAGAGAAAAACCCGTATTTTACATTTCTAAACATTTTATGAAGGAAAATAGTTTCCCCGTAAACGCCAAAAATGACCATTATGCTTAGTATAAACCTGGCATTACCCGCTACGTAGTAAAAACCTGGTATATGCTCAGCAAATACGGGTTTTTAACGTAGGATAAAACAATATGCGAGGTTTTTTCTAAGGAATAGAGTGTTACGTAAAAATATGAGTCATAGTTTTAACCTGTAAACATGTTTTTATTCACTAATATGTTTTAGATTATACGAGACCTTTCGACCAGCTGGCATAAACTCCAAGTAATAAAAAACTGGTTCCATTCGAATCTTCCGGAATTAGGCCTGTCCATTCGAGGCGAAACCAGGTCAATTGAGGTCAACATCCATGGAGTTCTAGAGCAGCTGTTTTCGTATAAATATGAGGGAACTTTTATTTTGAAAACAGTTAATAAAGAAGATTCGCGCTCGCGATATTTATTGTTACGCTCGCCTTTTAATAAATTATGTATATTTAGTGATAAATAAATTAATATCAGTTATTGTGCTTTTTAATAAATTTAGATAAGAACCTTTTGATAAAGACATTATAAATTAAAGACATAACAATTAATAAATTCACAACAAATGGTGGCAGAAGTGAGATCGAACATAAATTAGACTTATAATAATAATACAAGTGAATATAAAATAAATTGTGAAAATGACGACGATTTATGAGCTGACAGTGACTAATTTAAGAAGACATCTCGAAGACAGAGAATTAGCTTCTACCGGAAAAAAGGCTGAGTTAGTCCAACGACTAAAGAACGCTTTGCTAGAAGAAGGACTAGATCCAGAGACTTATATATTTGAAGATGCTGTTATCTCGTCGATTTCGAAATTAGAGAACAAAGTTTCTGACGATATTTCGAAAGTTTCTTCTGATGTAGCCAAAGTTTCTGGTGATGTAGCCAAAGTTTCTGGTGATGTAGCCAAAGTTTCTGGTGACATCGCATCATTAGAGAACAAAGTTTCTGGCGATATTTCGAAAGTTTCCGGCGACATCGCCTCATTAGAAAACAAAGTTTCTAACGAGATTTCTTCGCTGGAAAGCAAATTCTCTGCTAACATCTCTTCGGAAATCTCTAATGTCACTTCTGAGATGTCTGCCCTGGACGATAGAATATCTTCGTTAAAAAACCAAGTTGCTGCCGATATGTTGGCCTTCGAAGAAAATATATGGAAAGAGATGGAAAAGAAGCTGGAGGAAACAGGGACGGCAGAGAGAGGAAACAATCCAATTACAGTAGAGACAAAAGAAGACGAGACTAAATGTAAGTTGGAAATACGGCCGAAATTTGAAGGAAGTGGAGGTTCTGTCCATGTGAAAGGCCCAACTTTCGACGGAAAATCGTCATGGAATAACTACATGAAACAGTTCGAATCAGCTGCAAGAGCGAATGGATGGTCTGAAAAAGAAAAGGCTGTAAACCTGACTATCGCTCTTCGAGGAGATGCCTTAGATGTGCTTCAGACCATAGCCGTAGAGGAGACCGATGATTTCGAACAACTGAAGAATAGGTTAAATATGCGATATGGCCACGAACATTTGGAGCATGTATATCAGTCACAGCTTAAAAATCGTAGACAGAAGAAAGATGAGGCTCTTCAAGAATATGAGGTAGATATTGCCAGATTAGTACGATATGCTTATCCAACAGCTCCCGAAGACATGATGGAAAAATTGGCCGTTCAAACGTTTATTGATGGTCTTCGTGATCATGAAATGCAGAGAACACTGCGATTAGCTCGTCACAAGACGCTGGTTGATGTCCTATCCGCCGCCCTCGAATATGAGTCAGCTACGCAGGCCTCTGGCGGGTACAGTAAAGTTAGGACTGTAAAAGAGGAAGGAGATGAAGATAAACTTGACCAGCTCGTTAATATGATGAAAAGCATGACATATAAGAAAACGAAGACCATCAGATGCTGGAATTGTGGCGAAATAGGACACGTACGAAGCTCCTGTAAACACCCTAGGTACGACGCAAATCAAGAAACTCACCATCAGGAAAACTAGAACGGGTCAGCATTAGGGGGGCAGCTTCGACCCAAAACTTTTCCAAAGACCCTCTCATACTAATAGCTTCTTTGAAATGTCGTGAAGATAGTGTATATGTAGATGGAGACATAAATGGTAAAAAGCATACGTTGTTGGTGGATACCGGAGCGACCAGAACCATTATACGCCCGACAGTTATAAACAGCTGAAAGAAACTGTTACCAACGAGGTTACGACTTCGGACCGCTACAGGTGAAAATGCCAACATTCATGGAGAAATCCAGGTACAATTGGGAATTGGGACAGAAAAGTTTGTCCATACTGTTATAGTTGCTGACATCGAAGAGGATGTTATATTAGGAATGGACGTAATGAATATGCATGGATTCCAATTGGATTTTAAGAATAAGGTAATCAAAGTTGGCAACGAGGAGGTATTTCTCCATCCACATAATGACAACACTGTGCAAGCAGCCATTACAGAAGATACAGTCGTGCCTGCGAGAAGCGAAACGATCATAGTAGCGCGACTACAGGGAATTGTAGACGAAGGGAGACCTGTTATGATGGAGCCTTGGAACCACGACGATGAGGTTGGCCGTGGAATCATAATTGGAAAGGAATTGGTGACTTCGGCTAAAGAAATTCCTGTGAGACTTATCAATGTCAACGACTACCCAGTGACCATAAAGAAAGAGACAAAAGTAGGAACTTGTGTACCTGTGACATCCATAATCCGTCAGGCGACAACATCTGATAATTCCAACGACAAATTCGACCAAATGGTTGCAGTTGCAGGACAGTCTCTAAATCAGATGGAGAAAAGGAAATTAAGGGAATTTCTGCGGCAGTATCGTGATATTTTCGTACCGAAAGGAGGAAAGACGGGAAGAACTACGGTTGTTAAGCATAAAATTGATACTGGTAATGCTAAGCCAATTCGTCAAACAGCTCGACGATTACCACAGGCGAAAAGAGAGGAAGCTGAAACGATTGTTCAGGAAATGAAGAAAGACGGGGTGATAGAACGTTCTACGAGCCCATGGGTCTCTCCGGTGGTCCTGGTTAAGAAGAAAGACGGAACGACGAGGTTCTGTGTGGATTACCGTTTGCTGAACAACGTTACCAAGAAAGATAGTTATCCTCTGCCTCGGATCGATGACACATTGGACACATTGGCTGGAAGTAAATTGTTTTCTACTTTGGATTTGAAGTCTGGATACTGGCAGGTAGAAATGGACCCAGTAGATAAAGAAAAGACAGCCTTCACCACAGGATCTGGATTGTGGCAATTCAACGTTATGCCATTTGGACTCTGTAATGCTCCTGCGACATTTGAGAGGCTTATGGAAAATGTGTTGAGAGGGTTATCTTGGAAAACATGTCTGGTTTATTTAGATGACATAATCGTCTTGGGGGAGACATTCGAAGATCATTTGAGGAATTTAGAAAACGTTTTTAATCGACTTAAAGCTGCCCAATTGATGCTAAACCCCAAGAAGTGCCAGCTATTTCAAGGTAAAGTCAATTATCTGGGTCATATAGTCAGTAAAGAAGGAGTGGCCGTGGATAAGGGGAAAATCGATTCCATTAAGGAATGGCCAAAACCAACTGACAAACATCAAGTGAGAAGTTTTCTTGGACTATGTACTTACTACCGGAGGTTTATTAAGAAGTTTGCAGATATCGCTAAGCCATTAACGCGACTTACGGAGGAAGCAAGAGATTACCGCTGGGATACAGACTGCCAAAATGCCTTTGAGACCTTGAAAAAGCATTTAATAACAGCACCAATTTTAGGGTATCCACTGCCAGAAGGAGAGTTCATCTTAGATACAGATGCAAGTAATGTGGGAATTGGAGGAGTGCTGTCTCAGATTCAAGGAGGACAGGAACGAGTCCTTGGATATTTTAGTAAAGTTCTTTCAAAACCTGAGCGGAATTATTGCGTCACGAGAAGAGAACTTCTGGCAGTAGTGAAATCAGTAGAGCACTTCTATCAATACCTCTATGGAAGGAAGTTTTTAATCCGAACCGAACATGCCGCCCTTAAGTGGTTGATGCAGTTTAAGAATCCAGACGGTCAGATAGCCAGGTGGATCGAACGACTCCAAGAATACGATTTTAAGATTGAGCACCGAGCCGGAGTTAGCCACAGAAACGCTGATTCTCTTTCCAGAAGGCCATGCCCAGCAGAGTGTTCCCACTGCAACAAAACGGAATCCAAGGAAGCAGCAGTGCTAAGAACGACGATTGTCAACGACGACTGGACGCCTACTAAGATAAGGGAAGAACAAGAGAGAGATCCAGTTATACAGAAAATCCGAAAATGGAAAGAGGAAAACCGTCGACCACCTTGGCAGGAAATATCAAACCTATGCTCAGTAGTTAAGACGTATTGGGCCCAGTGGGACTCATTTATCATCTAAGATGGCTTGCTCAAACGAGTCCTGGAAAATGATGACGGTTCAGAGAAAAGAAGACAGTTGGTGATCCCAAAGAGCAGAATAGCCGAAGTACTTCGTCAGTTACACGACAGTCCATCGGGAGGGCATTTTGGTGTAAGGAAAACCCTTCAGCGAATTCGGGAACGGTTTTATTGGATGAACAGTTCCGACGACGTAAAAGACTGGTGTAAGAAATGTACTATTTGTGCTACGAGTAACGGGCCTCACCGGAAAAGGAGAGCTCCTATGAGACAATATAATGTTGGAAGCCCGTTTGAAAGAATAGCTTTGGACATTGCAGGGCCATTTCCAGAAAGTGAAAATGGGGGCAAGTACATGTTGGTAGTAATGGATTACTTCACTAAGTGGGTCGAGATTTATGCACTTCCAGACCAGAAGGCCGCCTCCGTTGCAGATAAGTTGATCCAAGAATATATCAGCAGTTGGCAAGTATTTGACAAATATGGTGTCCGATCATCAGCGAGACTGGGACCAATACCTTCCGTTCTTCACAATGGCCTACAGATCTGCTGTTAACGAATCAACGGGCCAGACACCAGCCAGAGTCCTATTCGGACGCGAAATGCGACTACCTTTTGATCTAGAATTTGGGTGTCGACCTGGAGAAGATGTAGCAGGTGAAGATTATGTGATCGAATTACGAAGAAGAATGGACGATGTACATGAGTTGGTCCGTTCCCACCTTCAGATTGCTAGCGACCGAATGAAGAAACGGTACGATACACAAGCCGAAAAGGGTTGCTTTAAGAAGAACGACAAAGTATGGCTGTATAATCCCAAGAAGCGAAAAGGTTGTTCTCCCAAATTGCAGCAGTCTTGGGAAAGTCCATACCTCATCATGGAGAAGATCAACGATGTCATCTACCGAATAAGCAAGATTCCGAGGGGAAAGCCGATGATAGTACACCATAACCGGTTGGCATCTTTCGAAGGTGACCACGACGTAGATGAAGAAGTGGAAGTAAACCAAGTCCAAGATGTGTCTGGCCTCACGTTTGAGGAATTCATGGGTGCCTATGGAGGTACCGGTAAAGCAAGACATGGTGTTACCACTGAAGAAAAGCAAGATCTACTCGCGCTCCCCGATGACCACTCGCTGGCCCTTACCATCCCGGCCAGTATCAAAGACGCACCAGGGTTGGCATCCGTCTTTCGAAGGAAGTTTGGTCGAGTTGCAGAACTTCAATGCCAAGTGCCAGCTCCCGGTAAAACCTTGAAACTCCAAGATGCATCACGTTACCTTTTCTACCTGGTAACAAAAGACACTGCCCGTGACCAACCTACCTACCGAGATGTATGGGAAGCCTTACTTCAATTGAGAGGGCACGTACTAGAGTCCGACGTGCAAAAGTTAGCCATGCCAAAGTTGGAGTGCAGCCAATTAGATTGGAGGGTTATCCGAAATATGGTGGAGGAGATCTTTAAAGACACCGAAGTCCAGGTGTTAGTCTGTTGCAATCCGCATAGTTACTGGTGCGGAGAGAAAACCGTGCCTTGTCATTTTTATACAACTGGAAGTTGTAAAAGAGGGTCCAGTTGCCGATACCAGCATACCGTTCCAGTTCTAGTCCTGACAAGGTTCCAGGAGGAACCATCTTTTGAGAGGGGGGCAATGTTACGTAAAAATATGAGTCATAGTTTTAACCTGTAAACATGTTTTTATTCACTAATATGTTTTAGATTATACGAGACCTTTCGACAAGCTGGCATAAACTCCAAGTAATAAAAAACTGGTTCCATTCGAATTTTCCGGAATTAGGCCTGTCCATTCGAGGCGAAACCAGGTCAATTGAGGTCAACATCCATGGAGTTCTAGAGCAGCTGTTTTCGTATAAATATGAGGAAACTTTTATTTTGAAAACAGTTAATAAAGAAGATTCGCGCTCGCGATATTTATTGTTACGCTCGCCTTTTAATAAATTATTAATATTTAGTGATAAATAAATTAATATCAGTTATTGTGCTTTTTAATAAATTTAGATAAGAACCTTTTGATAAAGACATTATAAATTAAAGACATAACAATTAATAAATTCACAACAAGAGCAACGCCGTTAATAGCGCCGTCAGTACAATGTTTTATCTAAGCATATTGACGCAAAATTGGCATTTTATTATCTTGTTTCGACTTGTTAAGACGTTGTGTAGTTATTAGTGTTGTTATTAACGGCAAAAGGCGGAAAATAATTCGTTTGGTAAGTTTACATTTTTATAATACTTTTTTATTATATTAGAGGTAACCTAAATCCTCTTTTTAATTTCATATGTTTAAATTCTTTAACAATGGTTTTGTTAGTAAAATCACAAAAAATATTTTTTTGTAATTAACGTATGTTGTGTGTTTATAATATGTACTACAGTGTGTTTAATTAACAATTGGTAATATTTTATGTGTAGAATCTTGAGCTCTTAACATTAAAATTTAACACAAATCACTTAGATAAAATATGGCTCGTTACTGACTTACAGGGTATTTTGCTTGTAGGTTGTTCGTTTTTGATATGTTTATTTTTATATACATATAGGCCTTTATATAAATATTTATATAGAACTATTATTTATTAGATATGTCTTCGAGGGCAAAGAAAATTATTGCAATGGCGCAACAGATAACTGAATTGGACCCAACGTCGGATTCCTATATTTACACAGAAGATAATATTCAGCTAAGTGTTCTGGAATCATTATCTTATCCTTTAACTTCTTTCACAAAAGAAATAGACAGGGTTGAACCAAATAACACCGACGGGTGTTTTATTAAAATATCGCCTAACATTGATGGTTTTTGTATTCAGCCAAGTACTACTGAAAATGATAATGTGGAATTAACCATGTTTACCAATAATATAGATCTTGGCATAAATGATAATGAAAACTTTTTAGATAAACCTACTAGTATTAAAATTAACGATAATATTTTAATAACAACAGACCAGCCTATTACAAGTTACGGTAAGTCTGCAAGCGATTACTTAAATTCTATATAAAACGGTTATACATTTATAGGTCCACAAGAAGTAAACCAATTAAATCATTCAACAACAGACAACACTATCGAAACTAGTCAAAAAATACCAAATTATGTAGAAAATGAGCCACCAATAGATATAGATCAAGGTTTGTGTAATTTCTCTATAACTCATGATTTTTTTTCCAATATTATATTTTTTTAGGTGGACCAAGTTTAACAAAAAAAGGAAAAATTAGAGAAAGGAAGAATTTTGACCTATCGTTAGATGAAAGAAAAAAGATAAAATGTTTGGAAATAAAAGAAAAACATAAGGTTCAAATACCATGTAACGCCAGCAAATGTAATACAAAATGCTCTGAGAAGATCGATCAAGATAGACGAATAGCAATAAATAAAATGTATTGGGATCTAAATTGGATGGGGAAGAAAACATACGTTCTTAATTGTATCAACAGGTCTCCGGTAAAAAGAAGAAGATCAGGATCTTCAACAAAACAGAACAGCTTTAAGTACTTTTTGAAGGATTTAGATGGTCAAACACAAAATGTGTGCAAGATATTTTTTCTGACGACTCTTGGGTATAAAAAAAAAACAATGATTGGGCGATCCAAGGTTTTGTACAAAAAGATGTTTTTAAAAAACTAGAAATCGCCCCCCTTCCCGATAAACGTGGTAGACATGCATCTAAGTTTAAAATTTCTGAAAAAGTTATAGAAGAACACATAGAGTTATTTAACCCAGTAATTTCACATTACAGACGGGAACATGCTCCAAATCGCCGCTACTTGCCAAGTGATCTAAGCATTAATGCAATGTACAAAAACTTTCTAGAAACTCATCCTGATATGAAATGTTCATACGAAGTTTATAGAAAGGTAATTAAAAGTAAAAACATCTCATTTACAAAATTGGGGCACGAGGAATGTGAGCTTTGTGAAGGATTTCAATTACACGACAACTCACATAAAATTGATACAACTTTAGACAAAAATTGTGAAGTATGCCAGAAATGGGAAATACACATTAAAAGAGCAAACAGGTCTAGAGAATTATATAGGCAAGATTTTGAAGCAGTTCCTGAACCAAGTACGGTAAGAGTTTCAGCAGATCTCGAAAAAGTAATAATGCTTCCTCGCATTGATATGTTTAAAAAGGTTTTATTCACCCAAAGAATAGTGGTGTATAACGAAAGTTTTGTACCATTGGGAACATTGGGAAAAAATAAGCCCTTTGCAGCATTATGGCATGAAGCAACATCAGGTAGAAGCAAGGAAGCGATTATTAGTACTTTTTATTCATTTCTGTTGCACTATCGAGATGCAGAGCATTTTGTATTCTGGGTAGATAACTGTTCCTCACAGAACAAAAATTGGGCATTTTTTTCTTTTTTAATATATATAATAAATTCCAATAAAATTGTAGCTCAGGATATAACTATAAATTATTTTGAATTGGCCCATACATTTATGTCCGCCGATAGTTTCCACCACCAAGTGGAACTATCGTTAAAGAAAAAGAAGAAAGTTTATGATTATCATGATTTCGTCGAGGCCGTTAAAACGTGTAATTTGAATCGTGTGGTGGTGAAAGAAATGGGGGTTTCCGATTTTTTTATCTGGAAAGACTTATCTATATAAGAGAAAAGAACAAATATTAAAAAACTTAGGTCAAATTATACCGGCGAACCGCCATCAATTTTGGGAAGAATTGCCAACTTCCGATTAATAATAATTTTAATTTTGTATTTTTAAATAAACATTTTTCGTAAATACTTAAGTTTTATTTAGCAAATGTTTATAAAAAATATTATTAAAATATTTAAATGTTTTGTCTTTCGAGACAGTCATATAAATTTTATAATAATTACATAGTTAAAACCAAGCTTAAGACCAATTTGGATAATACGTGGTTTTAGCTAAGTAAACTTGACATAATTCTTTGCTTTGTTAGCCCGTATGTCGCATAACTAATGTCGATATGTTAATTTTGCAATTTTTTTTTTTTGAAAAAAGTTAACTACGATACTACACACCCTACCCTAAATGATTTTGTGTTATTATTGTACTAAAAGAACAAGGGATTAAACAAAAATCTTTAATCGCGTTTTTCTCAAAACTCGCTATAGTGGAGATACGGGGTTCTTTTTTAATAGGGCAGTATACTTGTGCTGTTTTTTTTTTCTTCACAGGCTAAAATATTAGTAAGACAACACAACAAAGGTATAAACTTTTCTCGCTCGGGGGTAGCCTCCAAGCTTTGCACACACCAGAAATGCTACCGACGGATAAAATAGAAGTACTCAGGACTAAAAGAAGGAATATCATAGTTTATAATTTAATATTAAAGGTAGAAATAAAGTTACATAAGGTGTTTATTGTATTTTCGGTAATATTTTTGAGGATTGTACAAATATTTATGGGGGTGGGAAGTTTAGTTTTAGCTAATTCGGCATACAAGTCGAAGTGTGGGTTTTGATTTAAGCGAGATTCTAATAAATTATGGTTAATCCTCCCACTTGGCCACATTCGCAATAAGGATTATCTTTTACTCCAAATCTAAATAGATGAACAGGGAATGAGCAATGACCCATTCTCATACGGATGATTGTAGTTAAATGTCTCCTACTGATATATGCGAATTTATTGAACCATGGTAGTGTGTGGATTCGTTTATTATTTTTGGCATAGAATGAATTACTTGTGCCATATCCTTCGTAACATTCATCTGCCCAGTTAGACCAAATCTCTCTTTTCAAGTAGAGTGTAAAATTTGAAAACTCTAGCTTGATACTCATGGGAATATTCAGAGAACGACCTATATTGGCAAGTTGGTCAGTCTTGTAGTTTCCAGTAATACCTGTGTGTCCTGGGATCCATGCTAGTAAGATTTTGATATTATTGTTCCTTGCTAGGATAATTCCTCTTTTCGTTAAATACGATGTATGTTTTGTGTCTTTAGAAAACCCTGTTTTTTTGATTTTTTGTTGTGCACTTTTGGAGTCAGAAAGGATAATGTCTTCTGTGATATTTTGTTCCCGTATAATTTGGACTGCATAATTGATCGCGGTTACCTCTGCAGTACAGTTTAGATGAAAATCAATAGTTTATATCTGGGGAAAAACATCAAATCCCGCATTTCCCATTGTGTCCGTTGAGCCATCTGTAAAAAATTTTTTGTATGAATGAAATTTTTTAACTAAGTTCACAAAATTCATAATTAAGATTGAATTCATTTTTTGTAATGTTTTCATTCAGAATTCCTAATGGTTGAAGTTGTAGTTCCAGTTCATATTCATGGCAAGGAAGAAGTTTACTGGAAACTGGAATATAGGTTCTGCAAATAAGGTTGGATTTTTCTAATAATTGCTATCAATATGGATTTTTCCTTATTTCTTTAGTATTTATTGTCCGTATTACAAAGTGCTTTTAATTCAACGATTGATTGAATGATAGGGTTGTTTTTAACGCTTAGCTTTTTTAGCAAAAATTTTGTTGTGAGCCATTCTCTTCTGTATTTTTTTGGCAGTTCTCTAGACTCTGATAATAAGGCTTGGATTGGAGTTGACTTTATGCATCCTGTGATAATCCGAATACTTTGGTCGTGCATCTGATCTAGTTTTTTTAATATATATTTAGGGTATGTAGATAGGAATTGAACCCCATAGTTCAAATGACTTAAGATAAGTGCTTCATGGATCAGTTTTAATATTTTTGGGCCACTGCCCCACCATGTTCCACACAAGGCACGCATTACATTCAGTGCTTTACCAATTTTGACTTCCAGCTGGTTAATATGTGCCTTCCATTTAAGGTTCTTCTGTAAAACTATTACTAGGTATTTATTAACTGATATTTCCAGGCATTATTTTGGTATTACCCTTTGTAAACAAGATAGCTTTAGATTTGCCCACAGAGATGTTCAAATTATGATTGTCCAGCCAGGCCTCAAGATTGGCTACATATTTGTTTATTTTTAATATTATATTTTTAACATTTGTGGGGAACACATCGTGTAATGAGTAGGTATATATATGTTGAATAGCATTGGACTTAATGATGATCCTTGTGTGAGTCCAGTGCTAGTAGTATTTGGGCCATATATTAACCCAGAGTTATCTTTGACAAACAGTTCTCTGCATTTTAAAAAGTCATATATAAGGTTAGGTAAACCAAGTGGTATATCCAAATGTATTAAAGTAGAGTACGGTTTGTCAATACTAACACTATCATATGCTGAATGGATATCCAAGAATATTCCTATTATACATTCATTATTACTAAATTATTTTTGAATTTTAGATGTCAAAAAGGATAGACATTCTGAACATCCTTTACCCCTTCTAAAACCTAGCCTCAATGGTCTGAGGATTCCCTTATTTTTTATAAGCCATTCCAACCTATTTTTGATTATTGATTCTAAAACTTTACCTACACAAGAGGTGAGGGCAATAGGCCTATAGTTAGTTGCAGTGACTTTATCTTTCATAGGTTTTAGGTTTGGAATTATTAATGACTGTTTCCATTAAATCGGGATGGTCCCTGTACTTAAGCATTTGTTAAAAATTTGTAACAATAGTAATGATCCTGAATGAGGTAGATTTCTAATCATAGAGTATTAAATTAAGTCAAGTCCCGTAGCAGATTCCTTTTTAGAGTTTATTATGAATGTGTATTCATTTAAGGTAAAAGGGGAACTTGTATTGTTAGCTTGTATACTTTGTTGATGTAAATGTATACTGGGAGGAGCCAACGAATTCAGTATCTCTTGTGCCATATTAGGATCAGGAAGGATGCCCTTCTTTTATCTTTAAGGAATCTTCTAGCTATATCACATTTGTTTTTTACTATTAAATAATTTTGTAAGTTGGGTGTTGATTGGAATTACTTATCATATCCCACCATGGGATATGATACTGTTTATTAACATTTGATTTGTACAATGGGATGGACAAATGTGCAGCTTTATTTAATAAATCTGCAAATGATCAGTAGTTCTCACCTGGAAATGATGTAAATGATGACTCTAATACTGAGGTCTATTGGTCTTAATTAGCTTTTTTGAAGTTTCTGTTATTCCTTGGTGGCATGTGGATGGTAATCTTTTGGACACCAATTTTGCACATTGTGGGTAGATGATCACTAAATCCTAAGTCAGGAATTATTTGCCATGATCATCTGGTAGCAATATCCTTAGATGTTATTGTTAGATCCACCACTGATGATCATTTTGGTGGTGGTTCTATTCTGGTATATGAACCATCATTTAAAAAAACTAGTTCCAGCTCACCTAATGTTGGGGAGATGTTTCTCCCATTGAAATTATTACAGGAGCTACCCCAAGCCTCATGATTGGCGTTCAGGTCTTCCATTATTATTACTGGTTTGTTGATTTCCTGGATCAGTTCTATCCATTTTTGTTTAGATATGGTATTTGCATTAGGGACATATGCATTAAGTAGATTAATTTGGAATTTAGGTAGGAAGGTTGAAACAATTTGTATAACATATTTCATAAAATTCTATTTCATTCCTAATAAGGATGGCTATACCACTATACGAATCATCTCTATCATTTCTAATTACTTGATAGTCCTTGCATCTGATTATATGGTTATTATTTAATCATGTTTCTTTTAGCAATAATATGTCAGGATTGTATTCTTTGATCATTATTTTTAAGTTATCCACGTTAGCATTAAATGATTTCATATTCCATTGTATTATCATCAAAGGAGTGAAAGCTTTATTTTTGTTTTTTTTTTAGTTTGGGCTTAATATTCTGAAGCATCAGATACTGTCCCATCTTCCATTAAATCATAGGTTATGTTATTTGTTGAGCTGCTTTCAATTGTTTTATATTGTGATACATTAGATGAGTTAGGGGATAAGTTTCTTAGCAAGTTGTTTACAAAAGATAGTACCATCTCTTTATGTTGTGGTGTAATAGTAGTAATGGCATTGTTTTTTGTTATATGCTGTCATGTTTGGTTTCCTTCTTTTGGTGGGTTGAGATTTGACGATTTGGTTATATTTTAGTATATTTGTGTCATTCTTTATGGCTTCTATTCTTCTTTCTCTGATATCATATCTATCATATTATTAGGCTTGGATTCTATATGCAAGACAGGAAAATTCTCTTCATTCAAAGAGTATTCCCTTTTTTTTCATTTTTTGGTATTTGCATGTTTGCTTCGTAATATGAGATATTAGAGAAAGACATTAGGGCTTTTATTTCTTTTTGTCGTTGGAGTTCTTTACATTTTTTATCTTTAGAGATATGATCATGATTTTTGCAGTGTATGCAGTATGTTTCACAATTCAAGGCCTCTCTGTGTTGGTTTTTCCCACAGTTCTGGCACTTTGGGTTCCCTCTGCATTGATTATTGCTGTGACCATATAACAGGCAGTTTCCACACATTAGGACTGGGCTGACATTATAGAATAACCCCCATGGGTAATCCATACACAAGCAGCTACCTGGGCAGTGTTTTTCTGTAAATGTTACGCATTTGGTGGTTGTTGGTACATAGTTTTGTTCTTTTCCCCCATCAAAAATATTTCTATTTAGTCTATTTATGTCAATTACTTTACAGGAGACCAATTTTGTTTTAATTGCATTTTTAATTTGCACTTCAGATATTTCTTTACATAAATTCCTTATTATACCCTTACATGTGACATTGTGATTTGGGATAAATACACCATATTGTAAACTTTCCCATCTCTTATCATTCACAAATAGATTTGCTGATTTAAAATCTTTAAAAACAACACCTAACCGGTTTTTCCCTTTACGGTTAAATTTAATAATTTGCTGTAGGTTTAGATTAAATATTGTTTTAGCAATACTTAATATGAGAAAATTTCCTATATTTTTGTCTTTTCCCTGTACATATACTTCGAACGGACCGGAATCATATATATTATTTTGGTTATTAATTTTTTCCCACTTAAATCTGGCAGGGGTCAGGAGGTTTATCAGGATCAAGGTTAATGGTTTCCATTTTTGGTTGGAGGAACTGTGTCGTGTACTTTATTACTTGTTACTATTAGGTATGTATGCGATGGGATCGGGTTACAAACAAAGGTTTATTAGTAATAGCCTTATTATCTATAAATACCTTGAGTTTTTCTGCAATAGATGTTATCACAACAACGTTTGAGCACAGAATCCCAACACCAACTATACCAAATTAAAATTTATAAATTTATATACAGTATGCTAAAAAAATCATCAAAATAGGGCTAAAACCAAAAAAATTTAAATACTTTGAATTTGTCCAAGAAAGAATAAAAAGAATGCATAAACACAAGCGAAATCCCTACGGAATGGAAGATATCACACCTTAGCACTATACATAAAAAGGGTGATAAAAATAATTGTGAAAATTACCGAGGAATAGCTGTAACCGGATATATGAGTCGAATATATGGAAAGGTGTTAAAGAACCGAATCGAGAGAGAATACTTGTATTATGAAGCAGAAGAACAAGCAGGATTTCGTACGGGTCGATCCACTATTGACCACATTTTCTCCTTAACCCAGATAATAGAAAAAAAGATGGCAAGGAATCAAGAGATTCATATGTTGTTCGTCGACCTACGGAAAGCCTACGACAGCGTTCCACTGAAGAAGCTGTCGCAATCAATGGAAAGCACGAATATTAATATAGAATTAATAAAAGCCGTCAAAGTGCTATACAACCAACCAATAATAAAGATAAAAGCGGGGACACAAATAACAACAGGATTTATAACATCAAAAGGATTGAAGCAAGGATGTTGCTTGTCTCCCACTTTATTTAAAATATACCTCGAAAGTGCTTTAAAAAGATGGAAACAAAAATGCAGGACAATGGGGATACCGCTCACCAATACTATGGTATATACGCTTAACTTTGCAGACGATCAAGTAATAATGGCTCAAGATTATGACGATTTAAACTATATGGCACGAAAATTAATTGAAGAGTATGATATATGGGGTCTAGAAGTAAATAAAAAGGAAACCGAATACCTGTGCATTGGAGCAGAACAAAAAGATCTCATATTAGACGATAACACTACGATAAAGCACTGCTGTGACTACAAATACCTAGGTATCACTATTTCACAAGATGGAACATTAGACAAAGCCATAAGAGAGAGAAATACGTCAGGGAGAAAAGCCATCACAATGTTAAATACCATTTTATGGGACCAATCCATCAGCAAAGAAAATAAAAAGAGGATATATGAGACTATAGTAAAAAGTATCACTTTATACAGCTGTGAGGTATGGCCACTGAAAGAAAGAACACTGTCAACGCTGAAAGCGACGGAAATGGATTTTTGGAGAAGAGCCGCAGGAAGATCTAGAAGAGAAAGGATTACCAACGAACGCATTAGAGAAATAATGGGAATCAAACGAACAATCACAGATGACCTAACAACAAAACAACTTATCTGGTTCGGACACTTACAAAGAATGGACGAACAACGAATGCCAAAAGAAATACTAAAGTGGCAACCAGAAGGAAAGAGAAAACGAGGTAGACCGAGAAAAAGTTGGAGCGAAGGAATAAATAAAGAACTGAGAGAGAGGGCCATAGAAGAAGATCTATGGAACAACCGGTCTAAGTGGCGATTGGAAGTCGGAAAACGGCGGAGAATGTTATAAACCGACAAGTAGTAGTAGTAGTAGAATTTGTCCAAAATTGTCTCCGTTGCGTTTTTACTAACTAATTCTAAGCTGAATAAGATCAAAAATAATGTTTCTCAATGGATTCCATCATCGCTAAACAGGCGTGAACAAATTGTGCTTGCGCGTCTACGTCTAGGATATAGGTACCAAGTTAACACACTCTTACCTTTTCACAAAGAATAATCCACCCATATGTCATCAGTGTTACGTTCGATTAACATTTGAACACTTTTTAATAAATTGTTGAAATATAATAAAGAAAGACATCCTTACAATATCTCGAACTCTCTAGCAGAAGCTCTAGGTCAAGAGTATTCCCATGATAATATAATTAAATATCTAATATCTATAAACGTTTTCCATGATTTGTAGTTCTTCTATTTTGTCATTTATATTTTGTTTCGTCGCTAATAACCTTTTGGTGCATGCGATTTTTTCTAATGAAAACAAAAAAAATTTTTCAATAATTTCGTAGAGTTTATTCAGTTATAATAATTATCATTTTATGTTCCATACCTATTGGATCCTCCATTTTGGATGTGTATATTTTAGTATCAAATTTGGAATCTGAAACTCCAAAAACCCTATATTAGTATATAATTTTAGAAATATAAACAAAATTAACTTTATTTTCTGGGATTTTCTGCCCCTTTTTCAGGATTATACAGGATTATATCCCACTATGCAAAATAGCAAAAAAATATTTACTAAACAAACTTGGGCGATAAACAAAAAAGTTATCAAAATGTCTTAGCATTTCATTTTTTATGAAACTGCATTAACAATTTAAATAAAAGCATTAATCTTAATTGTTTGTACAAAATATTAATAATCAAAGAAATACAGTTAAGATTTGATTTCAATTTTAATTGAATTTGATTTTGGTATAGTGCCTATGTATATTCGCTTATACGTATTTTATCCTAAAAGGAGTCATCAGAGCGCCTATTTACCGAAGCTCTGAATATGACGAGATATGCTGTGGAATGCAATTTTAGATTTCCATTTCTCTCTTTACATCTTTAGCAACGTCTGTTTTGGCTTGTAATAGAAGGCACAGATTAAAGCAAAAATCTAAATTTTATTTTCGTCAATAGAAATCTTTGGATTTTTACTTTCGTTATTTATTAATAATAACATCAATTAATATTATATTTTTTTCAATGATGATAAAGATTTTGATAGTTATTACCTCTTAAACTAATTTTTATTTTTTTTACACCACTAAAAAATTATGCCAATTTTACTTTTACGTTTTAGGATATAATAACTTATACCTAGAATAAGCGGCAGCGTCATTTTGACGGCATTACTCAAATAAATTCCTGGTAACTCGAATAGTTGTTTATCATTACAGTAAAGTAGCTTTATTTTGCACATTTGTTTCATTCCAAATTCGGACTTAAATAGTTTTGTTTTGTTTGAATTTATTTTCTATTTTAATACGAGTTCGCGTAAATTTTTTTAAAAATATATCAGGTGACGAGAGTGATAATAAAAATAATACGGTTTTCCATGATGACTCCCTTGTCCCATGATGACGAGATATTGATTTTGTATCGGAGAAGTTGCGCTCTTCGTTAAGTGAATCAGAGTCAGATAAATCTTTGCTTGAATTACCCGTCTCAAGCACATCCACTGCCTCATCCACTGAACATAATCTGAATCAACAAGTTATTATGCGAGGTTCTGACAAACGTGGTAGAATGTCTAGACGAGTTGGCCGATCTACACGTAGCGGACAACGATTTACTCCATACAATTTAGTTCCTGCTTTCGGTGATCTCCTTATTTCTAGTGAAGGAACAGAGTGGACTTTATTGATTCCAATGGACTAAGACGTCGCAATCAACAAAGTCTTTTAAGAGAATCTTCGGATTCAACAGCTTTTGTTAAACGATATGTTCAAGAGAATAATGTGCTAACATCTTGGCGATTATTTATCAAAAATTCAATGATACTTCACATAAAGATCCACACAGAGACTGAAACCCACCAACAATCGTCTAATGAAACATGGAGCATTTTTCTTCCAGAACTAGAAGCTTTTATTGCTTTGCATTATGCTCGTGTTGCCTCTAACTTGGATATTGATCTTTTGTGGTTCAATGTTTGGGGACCACCAATTTTAAAACAAACTATGAGCAAGAATAGGCTCTAGGACATAATGAAGTACCTACGATTTGACTTGAAAAACACTTGATCCTTGATAATTACCACAGATAAGTTTGCGTCATGGCATCAGAAGTTTGAAACGAATTTTTTGAAAATTGCTAAATGTGCTTGCTATATTCCAAATGCAAACTTGACCGGTAACGAGCAGCTATTTCTTTCTATAACTCACTGTCCATTTTTTCAATACATTGCAAATAAACCTCATAAATTTTGGCTCTTAGTGGACGTTGACAGCAAATACCTTTGTAATAGATTTCCGTATTTGGGAAAAGATTACGAACGCAAAACTCAGTCAATACCAGAACACGTTCTGGTTCTAAAACTGCTTCGGCCATTTGTATAAAAAAGGGAGAAATATAACTACCAACAACTTTTTTACATCTTTGTCATTGGCAAAAAAGGTAAAGGGCCAAAATATTGTATGGTAATCGTCGGTACGATACGTCGTTCAAGAAAACATAGACCTTATTTATACAAAACGAGTCGAACTCATCTTTATGAGCCATTTATTTTAAAGTGGAGCAACCACACAAACCTTACTGTCTACTAAGAAAAACCGAAAAAAAAATATACTAATCTTTAGTACAATGCATCCACAAGTTGAAATTGACAAAGATGCTAAAAGCTCCCTGAAACGATTGCTTATATATTATATATTATAACGCAACAAAATTTGGTGTTATTATAGTCGATCAAATAGCACCCAAATATACAATGAGAGCTGGTAGCCGAAGGTGACCTGTGCATGTGTTCTGTAACGTGTTAGATTTGGCAGCAATTAATTCCTGGATAGGATATGCGAAGGATAGGAAAAGACCCAGAAATTTTGTCAACGATCAAACGAAGAAAACTCAAATATTTGGGTCACCTGATGAGAGAACTAAATATGCATTACTTCAAAATATAATGCAAGGAAAAATAGAAGGAAAACGGAATCCAGTCCGTAGAAGAATGTCATGGTTGCGTAATTTGAGAGAGTGGTTTGGCTGTTCCAATAATGAACTCTTTAGGTCAGCTGTAAACAAGGTCAGGATAGCCTTGATGATATGCAATCTCCGATAGGAGACGCACAAGAAGAAGAAGAAGAATTCGTGGATTACATTTAAAGAAATAACAAAAAAAAACAAATAGCTCCCCGATTTTATTCTACAAACGATTGGCGAGCTTCGAGCAAAATATGTGAAACGGAAAGCGGACTCCAGTAGTATTTAAATTTCTTAAGCACGTGAACATTAGACAGTAGATGAAAGTGCTGTAAATAGAGAAAAACTAAAGTAAAGTAAAAAAGTAAATAAAGAGAAAGCAGTGTCAAATAAACATTAATTGCAAAAAAGATCGAACATGTTAATCATGTAATACTTGTAGAAAATACTTATGTGGCAAATGTACTATTGTTTAATTTAGATATTTAATTATAGGTACTATTATTGTTATACTTTTAGTAAATATAGTTTTCTTTTATAATTTGCAGTTAACTTGAATTAAAGTAAGGAACAAGTGCTTTTTAAGTCCTACGTCAAAATGATGGCTGCAGCACTTCTAGGTATGCGTCAAGCGCCGGCCCTTCTAGTGTTAAAGCAATTTAATTTAAATAATAAATAACTTAATTGTTTCTAACCTTTTCTTCTGCCATATCGGGTGCGAATGATTTCTTAATTGGACTTTTGGTGGAATAACATTCCTTGGTTTTACTCTCTTTTCTGGCAGTGCTGTCTTTCCTGTCACTGCTGCTACTCTCTGAGTCCTTTTTTATCATTGCTGTTGTAGAACTGTCATTTGGGTATTTCTGTGATGCTTTAACCTCAGATTTATCTACAAATGATGATGAAACTCGTTGCTTACTCGAAATTTTCTTGAGTAAGCCTTTAGATTTTTCTTTGGGAGAGTGTCTTGAGTCCAGAGAACAACTACTAAAAAGATGTGAGGTAGTACCTTATTAGTATATAAATAGAAAGTTTAAGTACTTTAATAAAACCTATACTTAGCATGTGCTCTGCACATTCTCAATGATAATTACGCATATTTACTGTAAAACTGTAAATACAAGTAAAAAAGATCGCATCAAATATTAAGTCAGAAAACTCCCACTTTTTGAAATCATTGACGAAAATATGTAAATGATATTGGAATAAACTTTTACATTCGTTATATCATTGCACATTATGCACATAGTAGCCCACAGACAAGAAACTGGGAAAACCGATTTTCATTCCTATTTTTATGAGTTAGAGACTACAAAATTCAGTTTTTGCTCTCTTTGGGTATCGTACAGGAAAATACATATCAGATGTTTACATGTCATGATTTGACTACAAATTAAAAGTGAGAAAATTATTTTCAATAATTTACAAAAAATAAAAAAATAGTTTTATCTATGGATATATTTATAATAAATTTCAAAAAACAACATACCTAGTCTTTTTTGATTTCTCTCTTTTCGTGAGAATTAGATCTTTCCTTATTTTTTCTGCTTCTTCCTTTATAACTAAAAAAAAAACTGGTAACTTTTATATACTTACAAAAGTATCGTACTTACAATTAGCATTGTTTAAATAGGAATAGTTAGCCAACGCAATGTATAAATTTGTTTGATTCTAATTGAGACAGTCACTAGATGTCACCACTCTTTCTGTCTCAATAGATTTTAATATACCATTGTTTGTTTGATATACATTATACTAGATGGTGCTATGTGAAAAAGTTAAGGACTAAACTAAACGTCCATTTTTGATCCACTGAATTAAATTCACCAGCGTTGCAATATTTCACTGACATAGTAGCAACATGTTTACTTACAAATAAAAATGTTACAAAAAACAGACCATGAATCACAACGTATTCGTTTAAAATAGAGTTATTACTATCAACTAGTAAATATCGTGTCAACTAAAATTGTACATAAACGTACTGTGGCTTCTAAATCTTCCTATCTAAATAAGTTTAAAAAATTTAAATATTTTATTTTATTTGGAAGTGTATTACAAAAATTTGGTCCGAGGTAAGTAAAAAATTTTAATTATATGTGTTTAAAACATAAAAAAACATTGTATGAGAAATGAACAAATTAGTTATTCAGAAATAAATTTTACCGGATAATACACACATTCGATAATATTTGAAAAAAGTAATTTTAAACTAAAATAATGTTACTTCCATAATAAATAAATGGTTTTTACAGATGGCCGGAAATATTTGTTGTTATTACAAATGTGGTTTATCACCATACAAAATTCATGGATTAAGAATGTTCAGATTTCCGACAAAAATCCTTCGGCTTGCCAAAGATGGATATTACACTCTGGTAAGTAAATAGAAACTTTTTTTATATTTTATTTTACACCGTTTCCGTTACGCAATTAATTTGAAAAAATGTTTATTTTTTTATTCATTCATCATTTTTTATTATCGCCATGGTGCACGCGTCATATTCGAGATGCATTAATTTGAATTTTACGTTTTCGTTGGTATTATAATTATGATATAATACACTTCGGAAAAACAAATTAGTGAATAAATATCAAGTTAATAAACATAAACAAAGTATTAGATATTTAAATATGTATTTATTTAGCTATTTTTATTTATTGTATTGAAAAGTAGAAAAGTTCATCTTTATCGGAGAACTAATTTATACAAAGGTCCATCTGGGAAAAAATTATTGGTTTCACGTAAAAATTTTATACAGATATTTGAAGGTTCTAATAGATATATGAGGGTTAGTTAATAATAAATCTGTGAAGATATACAGGTGATTTTGGCTATAAACGTTTTTTATCCAGTTTAGAGAAAAATAGTTAAAATAAAAATTGTAGATTCAAAAATTTCTTCCATTTGTGAGTTTCTCAATTAAAATATATAAAGAATTCACGAAAATAGTTGCAAAAAACCCTTGATTTTGCAGAAATTTATAAATTTTAATAACTTTGTTTTTTCATAATGGTATGTAATGTAACCAATAAAAATAGTGACGATTTGTTTATCGTAGAAAGCGATTATGTAAACAACTTTTTGTTGAGCTATCCCAGTTTAAAAAAAATTTATGTTTTACGTGCCACAGAAGCCAAGATATTGCCAATTTTGCAACCGCGCTTCATTGTGAAAAAGTTCAAATCTAAAAAAAACGAGCTCAAATGGTTCTCCATTCTAGTTTTCCGAAGCGGTATTTTACAAATACCATCATTTTAACGGGTTATAAATTTTTACTTCTTTGCCGCATATGCCATATGTAAGTTGGAACGCACAATTCAGATCTTCATTTAGTGTCCCTTCAATTTTTAGCTCTTACTGTTGATAGACAATGGAAGTATGATTTTAGGAATAAAATGCTTTGGTTTTAAATATAAAATGCTCTCTTGCCTAGTAAGGGTCATAGAAGATTCTGTTTTTTTTTTAGAAAGTATGTTTTTCACCAGCTTTTCATAAGCCTCTAAATAAGTTTGTGGCATAAACGATATCAACGTTATTATAAATGTAAAAGATATAATCTTTTAGCGAAAGCCGCTATCGCTTTATTAAATTAAATGGCCAAATATATGGCCTAGGAGGACAAATTCGTTAAACTTCCCGTGCTCGAATCGGTATCAATAAAGTGTTATGATCATTTCGGCCTAGCCCAGCCTCATCAGACACTTTGGGCTGATACAAATTCAAACTCGGAAAGTCCAACGAATGTCTCCCAAAACTTCACTACAACAGTAGTTAGCTACAAAGGCGCCACCTGCTTTGGCGGCCGTGAACGAAAACGATATGATAATATCGTTTTCTGTATCCTCTGCGCTATGCGAAATGTGTAAAAGATATAATCTTTTAGCGAAAGCCGCTATCGCTTTATTAAATTAAATGGCCAAATATATGGCCTAGGAGGACAAATTCGTTAAACTTCCCGTGCTCGAATCGGTATCAATAAAGTGTTATGATCATTTCGGCCTAGCCCAGCCTCATCAGACACTTTGGGCTGATACAAATTCAAACTCGGAAAGTCCAACGAATGTCTCCCAAAACTTCACTACAACAGTAGTTAGCTACAAAGGCGCCACCTGCTTTGGCGGCCGTGAACGAAAACGATATGATAATATCGTTTTCTGTATCCTCTGTAACACTCTATAACACTTTATTGATACCGATTCGAGCACGGGAAGTTTAACGAATTTCCACAAGGAATCTACGTTCCTGTATTTGGCTGTATACCATATATTAAAAATTTATTAAAAATCCTTTGTAAAAGGTATATAAAATTATATACCTTTTACAAAGGATTTTTAATAAATTTTTAACGAATTTGTCCTCCTAAGCCATATATTTGGCCATTTAATTTAATAAAGCGATAGCGGCTTCCGCTAAAAGATTATATCTTTTACACATTTCGCATAGCGCAGAGGATACAGAAAACGATATTATCATATCGTTTTCGTTCACGGCCGCCAAAGCAGGTGGCGCCTTTGTAGCTACCTACTGTTGTAGTGAAGTTTTGGGAGACATTCGTTGGACGAATGATGGACTGATGAGGCTGGGCTAGGCCGAAATGATCATAACACTTTATTGATACCGATTCGAGCATGGGAAGTTTAACGAATTTGTCCTCCTAGGACATATATTTGGCCATTTAAGTTATTATAAATGTTTATAAACAGATTAAATAACCTATAAGCTATTTGCTCTGATTGATATTTAGCGCACTTTAATAACTTATTCATTTACATAATTTCAAGGAGCTATGTTACATGTCTTTGCGCAAAAAAGAGTTATTCTAATTTATAAATAACTGCAAAAATAAGGTTTTTTTTGCAACTATTTCGGTTAATAGTTTCATGTATTTTAATTTGGATACTCTCAAAAATTACGTAACTTTTTATGATCTACAACTCAAAAAAGCTGAAAAAATCTTAAACAGATATTTAAAGTCTCTAAAAGGTATATGAGGGGTAGCTGATGACAATTATGTGAAGACTACAGCTAATTTTGCTTTGCTTTTTTATTAAACAATCTTAAAAAGTGAAAAAAGTTTATGCGCATAAAACGTTACTTATTCATGTTAGAGAAATATGATTAAAATAAAAGTTATAGATCATAACATGTTCTCTAATATTAAGATTTTTATAATTAAAATACATAAAGAATTGACCGAGATAATTTAAAAACCCTTATTATTAAAGTAAAATTTATAAATGTTAATATAAATATAAATAATATAAATATAAATAACTTTCTTTTTTGCATAACGATATGTAATACAACTATTTAAAATTATGGCAGTTAATGAGTTTTTAAAGTGTGCTAAATATCATACAGAACGACCATACAGTTTCTGAGTTATTCAATTTGTTTATCCAGGAGACCGATTATTTAAACAACTGTACTTGTCCAAACAGTCACTCTAGGGTTATTTTGTAAATAGAAATCGATTTTTATGGCTTTGTTTTAAATTATTAAAAACAAATATCAAGATTATATTAAATTTGTTTTTAAAAATCAGTTTGAAGAATAACAAATTTTTAGCATATAAAAATTTCTAATAACTTTGACTTTTTTATGTGATACACTTGTATCTAGGCTCAATATAAAGTTAATAAAAAAAACATTTAAAAAAAACCAAAACCTACTGCCCAGAGGAAATCAAATAGCATTTTTTTTCTTGTTTAAGAAATTGCAAATATTTTCATTGTTTATTAACATTAAGAGCTGAAAATTGAACACATTGTAAAAGAATATCTAAATTGTATAATTCGATTTATAAATGGCATACACAGTGAAGAAGTAAATTAGTTTTGAAACATTAAAATAATGGTACTCGTAAAATATCGCCACAGAAAAATGCAAGGGAGATCTATCCGCTGCAATATCTCAGCTTGTTTCTTGTTATTGGTTATGGAAATTTCTGTTTTTTTTAAATTGTGCTTTTACACCAGCTTTTCATTGAGCCTACGTACAGCCGTATGATACGAAAAATATCAAAAGTAGTAGAAGCTAAAAAGCACTTTTTCAAACTGTTTTTTTAATAAAATGTTGAAGTTTACAAATAAGGCTTCAAATAATCGATTCAAAAAACGTCAAATAACTGCCAAAGGTTAAACACCCTTTTTAAAGTTCCTCACGGATTTTAAAGATTTAAACAGGGTTAAACAGATAAAGTAATTCATCGACGAGTTAACAATACGAAGCGAAGTTCTTTAATCACAATGTGATAAGAAAATGAGTATCAAATTTGGTTTTATATTTCAATAGTCGAATTTAATTGCGGCTATATTGGTGTAATTAAAGAAAACCAGTGAAAATCCCAAGAAATAGGTGAGATCCTTTTTTCTTTTTTTCCAGTTTGGGAGAGGGTCTATTAGGTACTCACATTTAGGTATTGTGTTACGGTCTGGGTAACCAGGACTACAAATCATGAACAGCAATTAAATATTTACATTTACACAAAACAACTTCAATTCCAACCCAAAATCATATGTCGTTGCCGCAGTCTCTAGACCTTCCCCGTTCGTTTTCTAAAAGGGAACAAGTTATTGTCATGCACTCCATTTTGAATACTGTTTTATTTAAATATATTAAAGAAATTGGTGAAATAGTTTATCCAAAAAATATTACTTTTACATCTCGCATTTTGAATGATCGAATCTGCGTTTTCCTCACTTCTACCGACATCGTTGATCAACTAATACACCGAACGTCATAATTAATTCCACCGTCATCTTTATCTGCAGGCTTCTTTCTGCGACCAAAAGAATCCTTATTTCAAATGTATCTCCTTCCATCCCGCATTCACTAATCGAGCTGTCCCTAAAAAATACGGAACATCAGATGATCAATAGGCATATATCAGGAGTTTTTCTAGGGTAACATTTGTAATTCCTGACAAGGTGAACTTCGAAGTGCAATCTTCTCTGTTAATTAACCATGAAAATACATCCTTTAAAATATTTTTATTCTCTGAAAGACTATAGTGTTTTCTTTGTAAGCTTTCGGGTCGTACCGTGGGGTCTGATTGCAAAGTCTCCAGTTGACCAGATCACACACTCATTGCAGCTAATGCTCCTTTCTCTTCTTCAATTTTAGCTGACTCTAAGGAGTCCTTAATCCTAAATCCTTAACTTCATCAAAAGAATTTCTATCTTCGGAAATTGAGTCCATCTCCGTTAACTATATACCCATCCTGGCTGCCATTATGGATTTATCCATCCCTCGTCGTACTAATTCAATGCCCATGTTGGCAGTAGGACAAAAAAGGGGACACTTCAATGACAGTCCTCCTGATACTCCTACCATTCTATCTTCATCCGGTATTCTTGCTCTATTAAGTTCTTTTCCTCCTTCGGCATTTTCGATGCCACCCAAACCAGCCAAAAAATGTCCAAATCTAATCTTTGATTGGATTACTCGATGAAACCTTATTATATTTCCGCTATAGAAATGATTTACAAAGATAATCCGACTAATTTTACACTCAATTCCACGCAACTTATTACACTTCTTGAGATCTCTTTTGTATGTATCACCCCACTACAAGAAGCTTAAAAATCCTCCAACATAGATGGTATTCAAAAGGACTTATTGCAGCTCTACATAGGTACAAGGAAAAGATCACTAAAAAATCGTATCATTAGAATCTTAAAAAAGTTAAAAGAACAGCCTACCTCCGACTTACAAGAGTATATATAAGTGCATCCTCTGATAAATCTTCTGATGTCAAATCTAATCACAGCATACATGATAAATAGAATTTCTCTCTTTCTCTCGTATTTATTCATTTTTCTGCTATTTGTATATTTTTACTTCATCTTTTGCCAAATTTAGACACGATATTTAATTAAGTAAGAAAACTTTATGTACTTCAAATACTAGCCCAAGTCTAGTGTGGAAAAAAAATTGTTAATAAAAAATAACCTTAAAATATCCAATCTCTATTTTAATCGAAAGGTTATCCTCACCAATTAAGAGACAGCCAAGATTCTGGCAGAAAATTTAAAATAAAAGTTTTGCAACAAATCTGGACCTAACCATATATACTCTTTTCTTCCTTCGCCCTTTCATTATTCATCCTCAGTTTCACAAGATACCAATTATCCGAACTCTCGTATAAACTATTTCGAACTAAAAGCTGCACTCAAATCCTATAAAAACACAAAAATTAGGGTTTTCTAGAATGATCTTGAAAAATTTATCGAAAATTCTTTAGGCACCAACGACCCTCTAAATGAAGCCAGTAAATTTACCACTGACAATCGTTAATGAAAGATCTTTCTCTAATCTATACTAAGATAAAAGAAAGATCATTACAAAAAACAAACGAACACAAACGGATTATGTCATGAAGACAAATCGTTTTCGGAATCCATATTCCATCATTAGGTGTACATTATTTGAGCCACTAACTATCTGGGTAAAAACCCGTTAAAAGTTATATGTTACAATTTAGTTTACATTATTTAGTCTTAAATATTAGGATGTTAAAGTTACCTGTGGATATGATAACTCCACTCTCATTTATAAAAAAAAACTATTTCACAAATCCAAAGCAATAAAACTAACCTTCATCCTATGAATTTAGTCATCCTTCATTCCTATATCCTAACTATTTCTCCTATCATCTTCAACAACACAGTTATCTCTGACAGTCAATTCATTTCCGACACACTCGCTAATGGGGTTGAAGACAGATTCAATAAAAGTAATAATGGCTTTTACTCCCAGTTCTTTACGCGCTTAATCTTTCTCCACCATCCCGTCAACTCCACACGATGTCACGTTTATGAACGCCTTGTTTACCGTAAATAAACTAAAATTTACCTTGTTTTCATGTACAAAATCTGCTTATTCCAATTAAAAAACCTGACCAACCATCTATAACTTCAATATCTTTCGTCTGATTTCTCTTACTTGTATTACCTGCAAACTTCTTGAAACAATGATCAATGAAATACTCACTTGGTTCGTTAAACAGGATAATATTATTCCCGACGCTCAATCCGGCTTCCGACGTAATCGGTCTACTATTGATAACTTTTTTATTTTTCAAACACACATTTCTTAAGCAATCTATAATTATTAACAAGTTGTCGTAGCAACTGTAGTTAACGTTGAAGGGGCATTTTATTCAATCTCCAGAAAAGCAATCATTGACAAAATCTCCCACTATAATTTAAATGGTAATATTTTTTCATTTGTAAAAAAATTGAAAGAATCTTTAAAGTCCTTGCCAAGGGTAAACTTTTTAATCTCTTCCTCAAAATTAAGGTGTCCCTTTGGAATCTGCATTAAGTTTAACTTTATTCATTCTTGCCATCAACGAAATTTGCCTCCCATCAAATATGTTCAATACGCTGATGACCTAATCATTTACTGCCATGTTAAATCTGTCCCAACCTCATATAAACTTATACAAAGCCAAGTTAATAAAATTTTCCATAGGGATTTCCACTCCCTTACCCCAAATTTTATTTAACAATTCTCTACTTTCTGTTGTTAATTATTGTAAAATTCTCGGTTTTATGTTTGACTCCAGATTAAATTGAAAAAATCAAATCTCTTAACTTAAAATCAATTGTTTTAAAAGGTTGAACATTTTTAAAACCCTCAGTCATCTTCAATGGGGTGCCAATAAAACTACTTCTAGGTCTGAGCGCTTTTCGCTTTAGTCCTATTGAGAGTGTATACCGTGAATCTAATGAACTTTCTCCTACCCAAGACGATAATCACTTCTACTTTCGATGCTGCATCAACATCCGCAAATCCATTTAATCCCGTTCATTCCCTAATTGCCACAATGCCGTCTTCTTCCACTAACAATAACCAACACCTTATCATAAAACCTCTACCTTAATTAATTTGTCCACTACTTAAAAATATTGACCTTTTTCTGACTAGTTCATTTCCTCTACCTTTACTTCCCCTCTGGGCTAAAGATCTCCCTTCAATATATACCTGACTCACTATTTTTAACAAACTTGAATCTTCTAACCTTCTTATAAAGAAATCATTATCATCCAGCCTCAAGAGTCCACTGCTGAACATAGGCCTCTTCCTTATGTTTCCAACCCCGTCTATCTTGCGCCGCTCTCATCCAGTTTTTATTGAGTCTTCTTAAATCGTCAGTCCATCTTGTAGGTGGTCGACCGACGCTTCTCTTGTCTTCCCTTGGTCTCCATTCCAATAACCTCTTTGTCCATCGCCCATCTGTCATTCTGGCTATGTGTCCTGCCCATCTCCATTTTAGTGATCTCCTTTATAAAGAAAGCATTTTTAGAATTTAATTCTCTATACAGATGCTTCTAAAACTACCACTGGTATTGGATGTGCAGTAGCCACTAAACATGAACTTGTAAGATCATCTTAGTTACCCTTAATATGCAACGTTTGCACAGGTGAACTATATAGTATTGTGTTGGCTTTTAAATGCATCTCACATCAAGACAGACATATTGTCAATTATTCAGATTAACGCTCATATATCCATTTAGTCAATACAATTTTCACTGAGCACCTATTAGTTCAAAACATTCATGACATAATACCAAAATCTCTCTGCTTACGATGCAACAGTCTCTCTCATATGGCTGCCTTCTCACACCGGAAAAACTGGTAATAAAACAGCAGATCATTTTGCCAAAGAAGCTACCAACCATGGGGTGACTGAAGTCACTCCAATTCAACTAGCTAACGAATCTCGAAATTCGATTTTAAAAAGTCAGTAGAGCATACTTGACAAAACTTAGAACAAAAGAGCAAAACAACTTTTCATAAACTTCAATCTTTTATTGGTCATCTCTCCCTAGACTTCATAACTAGAAGAGAAGCATCGACTATTACAAGACTACAAATCAACCATACCAAACTTACCAACCGCAAACAATTCACCAACCTGTATAAAGCACTGGACTTGAAACCTACTCTAAGGAACTAAAGAATTGTCTACCTCTTTCTCAACTGTAAATTGTATATGTTGATTATGATACTTGAAAATGTTGACTATTTCAATAATTTTGTGTTTAGAAAGTGCCAAAACTAAATCATCTACATATCTTTAAAAAAAGGAATGAAAAAAGTGCAATTGTTGATACAATCACTGATCACATCATCCATGACATAGCTACTTTCCTATCTAAAAAATATCTTTTTTCTTACTGTTATACATACATATATATATATATATAATATATATATATATATATATATATATATATATATATATATATATATATATATATATATATATAGTAAACTCTTAAATATTATCTTAAATAAATCTTGCAGATTTCCCCAATATTTAAGAGTTTACTATTTAACTAATCTGCAAAGATTAAATTTCTTTTCTCTCTCTCTCTCTATATATATATATATATATATATATATATATATATATATATATATATATATATATATATATATATATATATATATATATATATATATAAACATATATTGTCATAACTGCCAAGTTATTTATATTTTGAATACAGAACTTAAATTGTTTTTTTACTTTATTGTGCAGAAAGTTGCTTTTTTTCAGTTGTGTTAATAATAATATTGTTGTAGGTAATGCTTCATTGAAAAGTCTGGAGCTACCCGATTTAAAAAAAAAATTTCTATGCAGTAAGCATTTTGTCCAAAAATATCTAAATGCAAACCAAAAAAATATAGTGAGGTAGAAGAGGAAGGTTTGTTAACGACACCACGCGTTTTTCATACGTATTCGATAGCAAAATAACCTCAACCAGTGCCAATAGTTTTTCGCACTACATACATTGCTTATTTTAGTTCATGAAAACAATGTTACAATCAATTTCTATAATTATTATTGTAAACAATTTTGTTTTGTTTTTTTACCTTGAATTATTATTTCGTTAATATTGTCTATGTGTAGATATTAGAATTTTGATAAGTGGTATATAACTATTAAAATAATGCGAATTTAATTTTTGCAATATCTATCACTTTGTCATTTAAAATTGTTTCATTAATAAACAGCTCAAATCGAGCGAGTTGATTGAAAAAAACATTCTCATTTATGTAAACAGAAATACAAAAATGGTGTTTATATTATAAAATACATAAATAAATAAAATAAAGGATACTATTTATTAAAGTGTTGTTAATTATTATTCCTTTCATTCCAACACATAGATTAATTTTTCCCTAAATATGTGTTGCCTCTTGTTGTGGCATATCGATGTGTTTATTTGTTTCAAAAGCATTATCAAAAAACCATACCCATAAATTTACTATATTTTCAAACGTCATTTTAAAGATTAAAAGATTGAAAATTTAATTTTCTCACGACATACATAAAACCATTGTTTAAAAAGATTTTTTTTTTACTAACTTTTTTTTAACTACTTTTTTTACTAAAAAATAAATCTCCTCATTAGTGTTCTAAGACGATAGCAATCGAGTCTATTTCAATTAAATATTTTATCCTTTTCTAGCAAATCATATAACCAAATTAAATATCTGGTAAACTAATAAAAATTTAAAAAAAGGCAGCATTTACCTCCTTCATTTAAATAGATTACTAACCGATTTAGATTTAGCAAGTCTCAAAGTATAAAAAGAATTTGAAATATTTGCTCGAAATAGTCAAGTTATCTTTCACTAGACGCATACAACGATAATAACAATAAGCATTTTATTAAAGTCTTATATTTTCTTCAGAATCTGGCATCCGTGTACAGGTTTGCATTAATTATGAGACAGGTAAAAATATACTCGAATAGAATCCTGCAAAGAATTAAGTTTCTGTTAATAGTTTTTTAAATTTATGACTAGAGGCCGCCACATAACGGCAGACTAAAAGTCAAACGTTTGTTCCATAAGGATTGTCTAACTAGTCCTATTTAAACAATGCAATTAGACTATTAAATAATGGCGATATATATTTCAATAATAAAGAAATCAGTCTCGCCTAAAATGAGATTTAAGGATTTCGTTGAATTAAAAGGGTGCTTTAATAATTTTGTTACTAGTTAAATATATTAACATCCACTGAGTGATACTATCTTACTTAATTGTCACTTCTCTGGCAACTTAGATTCGAGATAGTTGATCTGTATCATAAGATGTATCAGATAGTGGTGACACATGAAAATGATCATGTATTTATATATAGTGAAATAAAAAAAACAAGAGAGCAGCGGCAGGGGTGGGATGAATAGTGCACACCTAGACCAGGGAAACCTGATCATAAAGAACACTACTAGTTAAGATGAAAGAAAAAAGCCAAAATTTAAAAACGATAATAAATGTATTTAGCCCAAACGATGACGACTCAAGTTATAATAAGGATAAATTCAGGGAAGAATTAGCGTTGGTAACATAACAAGAAAAAGAGAATATATATATTTAGTAGGCGACTTTAATAGCAAAATAGACGTAAATAACCAGGAATATAAATAGGCATTAGGAAAATATGAAGAAACAGCACGAAATGAAAGTGGCATAATAATGCTAAACTTCTGTATGATTCACAATTTAGTAATAACTTATATATTTTTTGAAGACAAAAATATCCAC
This sequence comes from Diabrotica undecimpunctata, assembly GCF_040954645.1. Taxonomy (NCBI): domain Eukaryota; kingdom Metazoa; phylum Arthropoda; class Insecta; order Coleoptera; family Chrysomelidae; genus Diabrotica; species Diabrotica undecimpunctata. The sequence goes on from NC_092813.1 coordinate 5,416,520, forward strand.
AAGTACACAAGAGAAGTTAAACGTAGATAAGAGAAATTAAAAATGGAATACATGCTAGTAAAAAAAAAATAACATAAGAAAAGTAATAGACACAAAAGTTAGAAGGGGTCTAGAAATAGAAAGTCACCACTATTGTATTTAATGTTATTGAAAATAAAACAAAATGAGTCAGATAATAATAACAATAATACAGTGCAAGAAAAGAAACAAGAATATGAAACTATTAAGTTATATAAATTCAGAAATAAAAAAAATACTGAGAAGTACCAGATGGCCATAAATCAAAAGCTAGGAGTACTTACTAAAGAAAAGTGTCGAAACGTAGAACAACTATGGAACTACTTCAAAGAGGTTTTAATAAATACAGCGACATAAGTACGTGCAACAAGTAAGAAGAGCAATAAAAGAAAGCAAGCTGCGTAGTGGAATGAAGACGTGAAACAACAAATCGAAAGAAAGAAAAATGCTTGGAAATAAATTTACAAAATGAAACATGCTCAGATTACTCCAGTCGTCAAAGACAAAATGCCACTGAACCTCTAAAAATCATACTGACAAGCCAAATTTTGCCGAGTATATTAATTTTGGGACATTTAAAAAGATGCAAAAACAGTTACCACTTTCACGCTCAAACTTCCCCTAAAACCGCCCTCGCAGGGGAGTAAAAACGCAAAAAAATCAATTTATCAAGAATCTGTACACTGTAGAAAAATATGTTTCAAATAAAAAGGGTAGCTGAGATAATTTCCAATAAAAATTTTTATAAGCATTTTTTGTGTAGAATGAACCGTTCTTTTAGAAACAATGCTTGAAACGACCATCGATTTTGCATGTCAGTTACGCGCTCGATTACTTGATTAATCAATGTTCATTAAAATTTATATCAGCTCGACGGTAAAAATTCGATATGTTTTGATTCAAGCGACCTATATTACTTTAAAGGTAAAGAGTTCAGCTTATGTTTGAAGTTTTTGTAGTTTGACGCAAATAAACTCGATTTTATACAGGTGTTAAATAAATAAACGTGGCGCGATTTTTCCATTTTTTCTGATTCTCACGAGATCAATACAATCGATTCCTTTTATTGACTGGTCACTATAAATTTTCGATTACTAAAGCCTTTAAAACCTATAGCATGAAATTTTAGTTTTAAGTTTAGGCAACAAATGTGAAGCATTCGAAATAAGCTTAAAAAACGCTGGAACTTTCACACAACAAGCGATCTAAAACATTTAAAACTTTTTTTTTCAAATTACACTATAATACGTACTATAATTATAGTACGTTTGTCAAAAGAACAAAACTTCTGTAATCAACTACACCCAAAACCGTCTTCTTAATTGCATTTCCCGTGACGTATGATTGTTTGTAATGTAAAACATTAAATTCTGTGGTTTTTATTCATATTTCATTTCAATTACCACAACTCAAAATTGAAATTTTATATCATAAGTTCTAAAGATTGATCTCTAAAAATGGAAATTTTACTACAACTGGTCAATGAAAGTGATCAATTTTATTGATCTTACGAGAATCGTAAAAAATGCCAAAAATCCTAGTCTTTAAAATGCGTCTTGAGTTTTGTTGATAGGACATTTGGAACAAAAGATATCGAATGTTTACCGTTGAGCTGATACAAATTTTATTGAACATTGATTTCTGGCGCGTAACTGACATGCAAAATCGACGGTCGCTTCAAGTGTTGTTTCTTAGAGAACGGTTCATTCTACAAAAAATGCTTATCAATATTTTTGTTTAAAATTATCCCAGCTACATATTTTATTCGAAACATTTTTTCTACGGTGTACAGATTCTTGGTAAATCGATTCTTTTTTTTGTTTTTACCGCCCTGCGAAGGGAGTTTTAGGGGGAAGCCCGGAGGTCAAAGTGGTAAACGTTTTTGCATATTCTTTGGGGTCCCAAATTTAATATTCTGTGCAAAATTCAGCTTGTTCCTATTATTTTTAGGGGTCAACTCTCGGACGAATTGGCAGAGAAAGCTATTAAAAAAATATAGAAGATTAGTATACGAATTTGTTACAAAAGCAAGAAACCACAAGTGGACATATTTGGACAAAAGATGGAAATAAACAGTAAAAATAAACAGAAATTGTTCTATAGAGTATTTAAATCAATGAGAAAAGGACAAATTCAAGACATAAAAAAATAAAGTACAAAACTGGCGAACTTCTCACAAACCAAAATATAATAATAAACAGATATAGAGAATATTTCTAATAGATGCTACAAACACACTTCTATCAAAAATTAAATATTCTGTTGAATCAAAGAATAGCAGATAATACTGTAGATCCAATAACCATAAAGGAGCTGCGAAACGCTATCTCAGAAATGAAAAATGAGAAGGCACCGGGGTATCATAGACTAACTAGTGAAATGATTTTGATGAGTTACTAAAGATACTGAAAATACTAAAGACACTAAAGACACTAAAGATGAATCCAAAAGATATTTACTACCATAATGGAGAGAAGAACAGATACAAATTAACTGGCAGAAGGTTCAGAGATTACCGATTTATCAAAAAAGGGGATAGAACGTATTATAACATTACAGAGAAAAAAAAACTCTTAAGTACTGCCAATAAAAATATAGGAAAAAATATTTAACACAAGAATAACCGAAAAACTTGACAGCACACTTGATGAATCACAAAGCGGAGTCAGAAAAGGCAGAAGCACCCATGATCATATATTTACCATCAAGCAAATATTATAAAAATATCAGCAACATAAAAAAGATGAATGTATCGTATATAGACCTTAAAAAGGCTTTTGACATGATACCAAGACAACAATTATGGGACATATTAGAAGAGAGAGGTATTAATAACAAAATGATAAGGGTAATTAAGAATAACTACGATAGCAATATCAACTATCTCATAAGTCAAAACAGAACATCAAAACCATTTACTACAAACCAGAGTCTGACACAAGAACAAGGATGAAGTCCAACGCTATTTATAATATACATTGATGAGATAATTATGGCATGTAACGTAAAAGTGAAAAAAATTCAAGTGAGTTATAAAAATTTAAGAAGAGTAGAATATACCAAAAGGAGCATTCGCTGACGAAGTTGTCATATTAGCCGAAAATGATAAACAACTACAAAGAAATATAGAAATATGGAATGAAGTACTAAAAAAATATAGAATGCCAATTAATAAAAATAAAACAAGAGTTATATTGAGAGGAGAAAATGAAGAAGAAGAAAGGATAAATATCAAAATAGAAGAAGTAAATAGAGAACAAGCACGAAACTTTTAATACTAAGGAGTAGAATTAAAAGACAATGGAAAACAGGAAACAGATATTAATAATAGAATTTAGAAAACGATGAACTTATACTATGACATGAGAAATAAATTCATAAATAGGTCTTAAATTACAAGAATATATAAAAAGAAGGCAACTCAGTTGGTGGGATCATCTTCAGAGAATGGAGAATACAAAACCGGTGAAAGAAATTTGGCAGACAAAAACACAAAGAGGAAGGAAGAAAGGTAGACCACGACAAACATAAAATAGAACCCAAGAAAATATTATCGAAAAAAGGGAAACAACATGGACAGATGCAAGGACGCTGCCTAGAAATAAGAGGCAATGGGTCAAATTTGTACATAATGAAAATATACAATAAAATATAGTTATAGACTACAAGGCCATGGGACATTTTCATGGGGTCATTTGACCAAGCATGAAGCATATACAGTGAGGAGTGTCTTACCACCCGGCAAAATAGCGGAAAGGATAGAAGACAGATTAAGTTGTGAGATAGTACGAGATAAAGCTAGTTCTTGACGTGGCTATTTGACTTCGGTAATAATTATACGGATGACCTCGAAAATACTTTATTTTAATAATTTCTGATGTTAGAATAAATGATTGAATAAATTAAGATATATTATAGGAAAAAACATTAATTAGTAGCGATTTTAAATTATAAATCTTTAAGTTTATTTAATAATAAAAATAACTCAACTGAAATATTTGACTTAACTAAAGGTAGGTATGTTCTGTCCGAAAACAATTATTGTATGTGGAATTGGTGTAATAGTTAAAGACGTGATCTATTGTCAAGATGATTGGGGTTCAATTCACACCAAGGATAAAATTTTTGTTTTACTCAATGAAAAAATAATAGAAAATATGATACATATTAGGTAACAAGTTTTCGAAAAACCTATTATTTACAATTTATTCGTATTCCAATGTTATAAAATAAAAATACAAAATAATTCAAATTCAATTCCAGTTTTACAGTCTTCAGTTGTGAAAGCAAAATAATCCGGTGAAGACTGTTTAATGTCAAATCCATCACTAAATTCTCAGTGTTAATATCAATTCCTCTATATAGGTAATGATTTTCAAAACAATTGACAACATTGGAATGGATTATCAGACATGATTAGACAACAATTTATAAATATGTTTCCAAATAGGCCGGCTCCAGCACTATCAACAATTCGGTCTATTATACGTATTTCTTTTTATATATGGATCCGTGTTCGCTCCAAGAAGAGTTCGTAGACGAAGGGAGGTAAATCCAGATTTGGAACTAAGGGACACTTTGGTTTGTGCAAGTATTGAGCAAAACCCTACCCAATCAACATCTCGTCTCGGAGAACAATATGGAATTTCAAGATTTAGAGTAGGTAAAATTTTGAAAAGACATGGATATCGTCCCCATAAACTTCATAAATCCAACGAACAATTCCCTGGGGATCAATATAGACGTTTAGAATTTTGTCAAACTGCAATGGAAATGCCACATGAAGATGAACATTTTTTAGAGAACGTTTTGTTCACCGATGAAGGTACGTTTTCATTGCATGGCCGTCACAATTCAATGAATGCTCGGTATTGGTCTCGAGGAAATCCTCGTCAGATTTATGTCGCTCGTACCCCGCGTCCTCGAAAAGTAAATGTTTGTGGAGGCATAATAGGGAATCATGTCATTGGTCCATTTTTTATAGACGGTATGTTGACTGGAACTTCTGCAAAATCAAATTGTCCCAGCGCTTCGTAATTTACCAATAACTTTCGATTCCATATGGTTTCAACACGATGGTTGTCCTGCACATAATTCTCGCATCGTCATTGAATATGTCAGTGCGACTTTTTCGAATCGATTGTTTAGTGGCCAGGGAGATATTTTTTGTCCTGCAAGATCACCTGATCTTGCACCTTGTGATTTTTTTATGTGGGGTTATATCAAATCCAAACTATATGGAATTGAAGACGATAGGCCTAATTCTCTCCAAGAATTAAGAGAAAAGATCTCTGATTCAATGAGAGGTATTAGTCCAGAAACATTAACTAATGTTACACGAAAGTTTTATAATATATTGAGTTATTGTTCTGTTGCTAATGAAGGCTTATTTGAACATATTGTAAATACATTTATTTACAATATTTTTTTTATTTTTGTAGAATTTCTACTTATTTAAACATTCTTTAAACGTTCTTTTAATTTTGAAGAATTTTTACTTTATTTTCGAAAGTAGACGATACTGTTTTTTCAATAAGATATTTATGTTTAACTTTAAACACTTCTAATACTAGTAACGACTGACATAAATGTTTAGTGATTCAAAGCAAAACGATCTCTGCATAATTTCAAATTATCAAAAAAAAAATAAAGAAAACCACATGTGGGTTTTGAACTCTAATCGTCTGCGACGTCTGTGTCGCAGTGTCGAATTCTTACCTCTAATCCACGAAGGATTGATAATTATTCCGTGACAAGAGTGTATGAAACTCCTCAAATCGTAGTAGAAATTATTCTTGGTTAATAATTTAAAACTTTAGATTAAATAATCACTATTAATTAAATTATTTTATTCACATTTTTGCTTTATTGTGTGATGTCCTCTCGTGGGAGTCACTATCCGGGTAGTTTTTAGACAGTCAGAGACAGAGTTCAAAATAAAAATAAAACTTTATTGTCTTCCTTAAATTAAATTGACAAAAATCTTATGTACATATTTACAATTTGGTTTAGTCTTCTCAGTACCTGGCCTATTTATCCAAATTATGTTTGACCTTGTCATATGAAATTAGTCTTATCGGCAAGCGAGTGTGTATTTGAAATTTTACGGGAACGTTGTATCGATTTAATAAGAGCGGACGATAGGTACAAAGAAAGGAAAGGAACTCAACACGTCCCTTAAGTGATTCTGGTTAATAGGACACTCCTCGACAGTCTCAACACGACTGCTTCAGAGTACGGGTAGTGAAGAGCTCAACACGCTCTTCGGGTAACGGCGGTATGGGACGGAACAACTTGTGAACTCTGAAGACCTTAGTTACATGATGCGAAAACTATTAGAAGAGTTTACAGAGTGGGGTTTGGAAGTGAATATGGAAAAAACTGAGTACATGAGTATCGGAGGAGATCAACATAACCTTCTCGTAGAGGAAAATCAAGAGATCAAAATATGTGATAACTACAAATACCTAGGAGTAAAAATCACTCAAGACGGAAAATTAGATGCAGCCATTAAGGAACGAAATACACAGGGAAGGAAAGGCATAGCCTTACTAAACAGCGTACTGTGGGATAAAAACATCTCCAAAGACAACAAAAGAAGAATATACAACACCATAATAAAAAGTATCACAACATATGGATGCGAAGTGTGGCCCCTAAAAGACAGATCAGAGAAAATGCTTAGAGCAACAGAAATGGACTTCTGGCGCCGCTCGGCGGGAATCTCCAGACGCGACAGAATAACAAACGAGAGAGTCCGAGAAATCATGGGGGTTACACATAATATTGTTGATGACATCAAAACGACACAACTCAGATGGTACGGACACGTAAGGAGAATGCCGGAGAATAGAATACCAAGACAAATTCTTGAATGGCAACCAAGAGGTAGGCGAAGACCAGGAAGGCCTAGAAGAAGTTGGAGAGAAGGAGTTGATAAAGAAATCAGAGAAAGAGAACTGGAAGACGATCTATGGAACGATAGAATGAGATGGAGATTGGAAATCGGAAGACGTCGAAGAACGTTGTAAACCGAAATTATATATACAACTTGTGAACTCAACACGTCCACAAGCCAGGGTAGGGAAGAAGAGAACCTTCAGTCAACACCTGTCGATTCTCTCTCTATGAGGAAATGTTGCGGTTTATATAGCGGAGCTTGGTAATTAGTTTTGCCCTTTCTACTGTCGATACATTTCTACTTCATGGGTTGGTTCGCGCGCACGCTGGTTTAACGGTGATGGCTTGGACTCATCGTTACACCCCCTCTTCCTGGAAAAAAAAAATTTGGAACAAAATTTTTTATTTTTATTCCTTGCCAGGTACTTGGTTACCCTAAAAAAATTTACAATACATCGAAATAAAAAATGTCCGCCCTAAAAAAAATAAATATCGTCTTCTTAAAAAAAAATCGTCTTCCTCTCTCTTAAAAAAAAACGTCTTCCTTCGTGGGGCTTCAATTATTGGTTTTTATCCTCAGCACCCGGTTCGGGAGTCTCAGTCTGTATTTTTTTCCTTTATGCTGCGGCGGAATTAGTGAGAGCAGCGGGATTGACACTGGAATTGACTGGACTTTCTGAATTTTTGTGATGCCCATGGTTGGTTCATCGAAAAGGTTTTTAAATTTGGAAATAGCCTTTATCAGGGGCTCGCAGCCTTTGCCCGGGGTGTTAGGTTTTGGTGTGTTCCCCAATGGTGATATTAATTTTGGAACGGTGTATGGTGGCGGCGTAACTGTTCCGTCCATTTCTATGTCACTGTAATATATTTCTAACGTGTCTGACATTATATTTGAAGGTTACTGGTAAACTGTATTAAAATATACTGTCACTACTTGGTGTTGACTGTAAGTGCTTGGACTGATTAAGGAGTAGGGAAATCGGTAAATGCGGGTTTTAGGTCTTTGATATGAGCTGTTATTGTACGGTTTTTATCGTCGTGTTTTAATTTGAATATTACATTAGAACACACTTTTGTTATAGTATATGGGCCTGAAAATTTCGGTGCTAATTTGGCGTTAAAATTTTTGGCGGCATTTGAGAGTTGGTATTCCCTTTTCATGACTTTGTCGTTTATTGTGGGTTTCCACTCTCTTCGTCGTAAGTTGTAGTAATGGCTTTGAGTTGTAAAAGCTTTTGCCAGGTTTGTACGTACTAGTTCAAATGTTTCTCGTAGTTTATGCCATTTTATGTTTTGATCGGTATGTTGTGTGTCGTTTGGGGTTTTTACGACTTTACTTGGAATTTCTAGTTCGTGTCCAAAGTTCAGGAAGGCTGGGGAGAAACCCGTTGAATCGTGTTTAGCTGTATTATATGCGAATAGTAGTTCTGGAAGGCTCGTGTCCCATTTCTTATGGTTATTATCGCAGAACTGAGCTATCATTGTTTTGATTACTCTGTTTGTTCTTTCTACTGGATTATTCTGGGGTGAATATGGCGGAATGTTTCTTTTAGAAATCTGGAATTCGTCTAGCAACTTTCGTACTTCCCTGTCATCGTATGTTCTTGCGTTGTCTGATATTAGCTCTTTGGGTGATCCGAATCTCATAATGATTTTATCTTTTAAGTTCTGACAGACTGATTTTGCCGTTGCTGTTCTGATCGGTATGGCTTCGACCCATTTTAAAAAGGTGTCCTGGAATGTCATTATATATTTGTTTCCTTTGCTAGATGTTGGAAGGGGTCCTATGATGTCGGTTGAAACGGTGTGCCATGGATGTGGCGGAATTTGTGTAGATTGCATGCGGCCTGGAGTTAAGCTTTGTTGCGGCTTAAATTTCTGACAGTTCTTGCAGTTCCTGACGAACTTTGCGGCGTCTTTAAACATCCCTGGCCAGTAGTATTTTCTAGCTAGGCGGGTTATTGTTTTGGCTATTCCTAGATGTCCTGCGGTCAGTTGCTCGTGGTTTTCTGCCAGGAGTTGTTGTCTCTTGTAGTTTGGGATGCATAGTTTCCAGGGGTTGGATACCTCTGTCTCTTTTAAATCGTATTTGTCCCAGAAGTGTCGATAGAGAAGTCCATCTTTGATAGAGTAGTCTGGAAATAGTTGCGGATTTGTCTGGATTTTATTTAAAGCTTTATTGTACCATTCGTCGGGTTCTACATCTTCTACGTTTATTATGCAAACCAGATCTACTGGTTCTCTAGAGAGCGCGTCGGCCAGGACGTTCTAGGAGCCCTTTCTGTAAATGACATCGAAGTCAAATTGTTGCAGCAGCATTGCCCATCTAGCTATTCTACCTGTAGGGTTTTCCATTGTTTGTAAGTATCGTAGACTTTGATGATCGGTGCTAATTGAAAATGGGTATCCTTCGATGTAGGGTTTCATCTTTTCTACACCGAAGATGATCGCTAGTAGTTCTTTTTCTGTCACGCTGTAATTTTTTTCGGCATTTGTTAGGGTTCGACTTGCGTAAGCGATGACTTGTTCCTGTCCTTCGTCGTTTGTTTGTACTAAAGCTACTCCTAAACCGTGGCATTCGATTGTAAAAAAAATCTTTTCTGGAAGTCCGGGCAGATCAGTATTGGAGCTTGTGTCAGTAGTAATTTTATTTTGTTAAATGCTTCCTCTTGGTCTCTGTCCCAAGTCCAATGTTGTTTTTTCTTTAGTAGCTTTGTTAAAGGGGCTGTAGTTCGTGAAAAATATTTTATAAATCTCCTATACCATGAGATGATGCCCAAAAATCGGCGTAGTTGTTTAACGGTTTTTGGCGCGGGATATTCGACTATAGCTTTTGTCTTGTTTTCGTCCACTTTTATTCCCGTTTTGTTTACTACATGGCCTAAATAATTTATCTCTTCTTTGCAGAATTTACATTTGTCTATATTAATTCGTAGTTTGGCCTGTTGTAGTCTGTGAAGTACTTCTTTTTCCATATGTTCCTCGAACGTTTTCCCCAGTACTATTATGTCGTCTAAATAGGCGAATGCATGTGGTTCCATTTCTGGGCCGATTATTGTATCTAGTAATCGTTGAAAAGTAGCGGAGGCGGCGTGTAATCCGAATGGAAGTACTTTGAACTGGAATAGTCCTTTTCTTGGTGCTATGAAAGCGGTCAAGGGTTTGCTTGCTTCGGAAAGTGGTACTTGCCGATATCCATTTTTTAGATCTAACGTGGTAAAATATTTTGCAGATTTTAACTTTTCTAGGATATGATTGATGTACGGTAATGGGTAGGCATCTTTTTCTGAGATGTCGTTGATTTTCCTAAAATCGATGCAAAATCTGTATCCGTTGTTATCCTTCTTTTTTACTAGGACGATGGGGGAACTGTACGGGCTATTAGATTTTTCTATCACGTTCTCTTCTAGCATCTTATCTATCTCATCGTTTATGATCTTCTGCATTGCCGGGTTTCGGGGCCTGTATCTTTGTTTGATCGGTGTATTATGTTTGAGTTTTATTGTATGTTCGGTTAGATGTGTTGTTCCTTTAATTTGTTTAAATTTCTCCAATTCTGTTTCTGACGATAGGTACAAAGAAAGGAAAGGAACTCAACACGCCCCTTAAGTGATTCGGGTTAATAGGACACTCCTCGACAGTCTCAACACGACTGCTTCAGAGTACGGGTAGTGAAGAGCTCAACACGCTCTTCGGGTAACGGCGGTATGGGACGGAACTTGTGAACTCAACACGTCCACAAGCCGGGGTAGGGAAGAAGAGAACCTTCAGTCAACACCTGTCGATTCTCTCTCTATGAGGAAATGTTGCGGTTTATATAGCGGAGCTTGGTAATTAGTTTTGCCCTTTCTACTGTCGATACATTCCTAATTCATGGGTTGGTTCGCGCGCACGCTGGTTTAACGGTGATGGCTTGGACTCATCGTTACAATTGTGGTCAATCAGTTTTTACTTTATGCGAAATTAAAAAATGGAAATACGTCATACATACGACGTTACACATAATAATTATGACCGAGGTAATTTAACTCGAAGCTAACGTCTAAAGGTGTGAGACTATCGATAGGTAGTGGTAATGTAATGTAATGTAAATTATAGGTTTCTATCGATTATTTCTCACCTCTACGAGTTTCACCTCTTTTTATTTCACAAAATAACTGTGTTTTCTATCTCTTATGTTAAAAAGCCCGGTGCTAAGACACTCATCATTGTATAAATCAATACTACAATATGTAATAATACTTCAGAAATTATGCCTTCAATTTGTATTGCTACAGATGGCTACACTAGGGGGGGGGGGGTAATTTGGTTAAACATTTTATTAAAATCTTAAAATCAAACTTAATCTTATTTGTAAACTAAATAGTCTACAAGCTCATGGGATATTTTTAATGGGTCGGTCATTGCATGAAGGTCGTAGCACGAATCACATATAAATCCATATTACAATAGGTAATAACAACTTTGGAAATTATGCCGTCAACTTTTATTGGTATTTTGTACGGCATTTATAACTTATGTAGGTAATACACAAATAATGACCGGTGACCTAATGCCGTACAAAAATATTGGTACCAGTAGCAGGGACAATCTTTGATTTGCGGAAAATTTTGACCTCATTTTCTGTAATTTCATACAGTACGGCATTCGTACACATAGTTTCGTATCGGTATTTATATTACTTTTTTTGCAGTGCCCTACATATCGGGTAGTACAGGGGTGAGAAATCTGGGGCACAAGCCTTGTTTTTTAAGTAGTACAAATAAAGTCATTTGAACCAATATGAAACTTACCGATTTCAATTTAGTTGCATAAAATAATAAAATTTTTGGATATGCCGTACATTTTTCACAGTACATGTGCTTATGAGAGGAAAATTAATTTTCTCCTGATAAGTGGGCAATTACGATCAAAAATTTATGTACGGCATTGATATATTTTGTTAATATTAATATTAATTATGAACAAAAAACAAATACCGTACAAAAAAAAGGTTCTAAATGGCTTTAAAAGTGTTATAGTCCAGGTTGCGAGGCCGCTTCCGCAGGAAAAATATTTCTGATTCGGTTTATTTACTGATTTCTGTTTAAAAGTGCCGCCTTTGAACAAATCAGTAGGGTGCCAGGCAAAATTTTTAGGCATAAATATTTTAAATAATTTTTTTAACAAATTCCAAAAATAACCGGTTTTTGCAACAAAAAACATTTTTTAGATTTCTTATCTTAAATAAAAAAAGTATTTTCATTTTTCTCTAAAGTTAATAGTTTTCAAGTTTTTTTTTATTTAGCTTTACGTGTCTCGACAGCGTAGGTCACTGACACAGGTACAATTTTATTACATTACATTACAAGAATATACAGTAACATTACAATTAATAAAGAAATACATTAAATATTGGTACTATTATTAATTATCAAATTCTAAACTACGTTTCTTCTTCTAAATATCCTGGTAAAGCTTGGTTTCATAGAGGAAATTAGTAAGGTTTTGGAATTGATCTGGCGAACTGAGAATATTTTGTAGGTTTTGACTCAAAAGATTATTTTTTCTTTCGTTGTTAAAGTGGGGACAGTCTACGAGAATATGTTTAACAGATAGAATATTACCATACTGTGTGCATGAAGGTGGATCTTGGGAAGTCATTAAATGTTTATGAGTTAGTCTTGTATGGCCGATTCTAAGTCGGCGAATTAAGATTTTGTTTTTTCGTGTCATATAAGGAAACTCAAGCTTTTTAACGCTGGGATGGATGTCACGAAGCTTGGAAGGGATTTTATTCCAGTGATCTTGCCAAGACATTTGGATAATATTTTTAAAATGCGACTGTAAATCTGTATGAAGTTGTATGTTTTCAGTCTCCATATTAGAAGACGACGCTTGTTTTGCAAAGAGGTCGGCTAGTTCGTTACCTAGGATTCCTACATGAGAAGGAATCCAGATCATGGTTATGGATACTCCCGTTGAGATTAAACTGTCAAAAGAGTTTTGAATAGCTTGAACCAAAGGATGTACCGTGTACATACTTTTGAGAGAATAGATAGACGCTAAAGAGTCTGGACATATTGCTACTTTTTTATATTTTGGAGATAATAAGTTTGTAGCTTGGAGAATAGAGAATAATTCAGCAATATGTATGCAGCAGAAGAGCGGAAGATTACAAGATGTGATTAAATCGGTGTTTGAAGTTATAGCACATCCAACAGCTGTAGAACTCTTAGAAGCATCTGTGTATAAAATTTGGTCAAATCTGTTGTTAGCAATTAATTCTTTAAAGGTTTGCCTTAGAAATTGTGGATTTGTCTGATGCTTATCATAATTAGTTAACGAGAGATTAAAATCGGCTATCGATTTATTCCAGGGAGGTTAATATTGGAGTTGTGACTGAAAGATCGATATTATTCAGATGTGGTGAGAGATACTGTGACATAGACTGAAGTTTAATAGGAGAAGATAAATGAAACTGCAGTAGTCTATTTTAGAACGAATAAGACATCTATAAATCTGAAGCAATGAGTCTTCGTCTGCACCCCAATGATGATTGGACAGAGTTTTTAATAAGTTAAGATTTGTCATGCACTTAGTTTTCAGTTCTTTTAAATGGCATTTCCAAGTAAGTTTACTGTCGAATGTGAGTCCTAAAATCCGCATACTCTTTACTGTAGGTAGACAAGTAACATTTATGGTAATTTTAGGATCTATAGTACTGGCTGTCTTGCGAGAAAACTTAATGGTTTTTGTCTTTTCAACAGAAAAGTTAAATCCACTTACTGAAGTCCATTTAAGCAATTGGTCAGTAGCATTCTGAAGTAGTTTGCAAGTGGCAACAGTGTCTTTGCCTCGGCAGAAAATTATTAAATCATCTGCGTAGAGTGCGAACTTGACCGGAAGCTCAATTTTATTACATATATCGTATAAACAATTTAAAATCTCAAAAAAGCAAAATTACACACTTTCGAGGTTGAAAAACTCATATGAAAATTATTATTTTTTAGGTTAGGAAGTGACTAGATTAAAGAAAAGTTTTGAGATAGTTTATTAAATATGTTTTGCTCTTTAAATTAACAAGAAATTTATCCTTAGATAATTAATAATAATAAGTTTTGTGGTGACGGAAATGGTCGATAATAAATTAAGAATAAAATAGAAATAATGTTAAGAAAACAATAAATTAATTTAAAATGATATTAATTAAAGAATAATAATAAGAAACTAAGTCTAACAATTCATTTTTATAGTATTCTTAAAAATTTAATTATAATTTCGAATTGTTTATAGGGCCCTGCATCCGATCCTTCTCAATCAACGATGATAAAATAAAATGTTAAAGTCGTGGAGTAAGATATAGTTTTATTAAAAGCTACTGAATGATTACACTATAGTTGTTGTTAAGGTAAAAATTTGTAATAGACTGCGTCCCAAACTAGTCCCGAAGCTATATTTATAATCTCACTAAGATGCTACGATTCATCAAATTAGTGTATTGCCCTCTTCATAGAACAAAAATCTTTAACTTTTGAAAGCTGGCAAATATAATTTGAACCGAGCTTAATACCTATTAAAGGAAGTTAAATTGTAATTAGGCTACTAATCGATATCTTTTACAATTATACCTACACGTTGAAACTATAAAAATTCAGGCAAGATAATTGTAAGATTACAAGTTAATGGACTAATTTGTGATTAAACATAGTGGCCAATCCTTAAGAACCAGATGACAATACAAAATGTCTAGATACATAAAATATAAAATAATATTAATAGTTTAAAATATTTACAACACTTCATCATATTATAAAACTAATTTACTCGACAAGGAATCTAAGTTCCTGTAGTTGGCTGTATACCATATATAACAAAAATTTTATCAAAAATCCTTTATAAAAGGATTTAAAAATTAATTTAAAAAACCCAATCGGGCTATATCATAAAACGTTTTCGCAATCCATATTCCATCATCAGTGCACTAGGTGGGTATACATGTATTGGTTTACATTATATGGTGGTAAATATTTATAACGTCATAATATTTACCACCATATAATGTAAACTAAATTTAAAAAAACATTTTTTAACGGGTTTTTACCCATATATTTAGTGGCTTAATACATGTATACCCACCTAATGCACTGATGATGGAATATGGATTTCGAAAACGTTTTGTGATATAGCCCGATTGGGTTTTTAAAATTATATACCTTTTATAAAGGATTTTTAATAATTTTTTTTTAATTTACTCGGTTTTTAAATTATTATCTCACCCGAGCAGTGCTACCTATAACCTGAATATTTAGAATTTATAATTCAGTTATACTATCCAATTCAAATCTAAGTTCATTAAGTGAAACTGATCTAGGTGGGGCCGTCCTGAAAGTACTACGAAAATTTGGTTGTGATATCATATGTCCTTGAGGGGCTGGATGAAGTTCGATGCAGGAACCTTGATGACTTTGTTTTTTGGCTCTCTTGAAGTTTCGAAGATATCTGACTACCTTCCACATAATGACAATCACATAACAAAGAATATAGTCTATCATGTTCTGTGGTTAAATGAGGAATCCACTGATGGTTGGCAATGGCTTTCCACGTGTGTTAGGATATGTCTTATTCCAACTGCTCTGCCTCAAGTACTATATTTGGCAACTTACCTCCCCGAATGTCTATACTATGTCTGGGAATAATGATCTGTTTTATTCTTGGTCTCTGCATGAACTCTTTAATGGGCCTGACAGGAGTCTTTAAGTAACTTCCAGTTGCTGTTTCCAATCCATCACTGGATGTGAGAAATGTTATATTCCGGGCTTACTATTATATGTTTAGATCGAGAACTATCGCACAATATAGCTAAATTTATAGCGTATGGTGGAATAACTAGCCAGAGGTCTGGTGTGCTCATTTTCAACTAACTGGTTTCCTTTATCATGTACTTTACTATATTGCAGGCGGTGTTAGACGTTCTATCATATAATTCATTTAATATGCAGTTTGGCTGGATATCCTTATTAATGATTGTTATATCTGAACATTTAACTCTCCTTTGTTTAATTCTATACACCTTTCTTTATCTTCATATGTTACTTCAAAATAGTGTAAATTATTATATTCTACTGCAAGTAGATTCCTTGGGACCAATAACGAGCGAACAACGCCACTTGTCACCAACGATGGAAGAGCTGTGACTCTCAGTAGGTTGCATCTAGTGTTGGCAATTATTAGGAAATAGCCAATAATGACGATGTCTCCTTCTTTATTTTGTACAACCGTATCTATTATTATTATTAAGGTTTAATATTTTTTCGTATGTGTTCGTACATTCTCTTGCATGTTCCATTGCACGGTCATAGGCCGCTTCCATTTTCAGTCGTATGTACCCTTTTTCTAATGTGTCTGCTCTATATGAGACATTACTTAGGCCTTTACACATTTCCTTTGTTTCTTTTGTCAGTGCTTCTCGAAACCTATTTAAATGTCCATTTATTCTTTCTCATGAAGAATTAATCTAGGCTATTGTTGGTAACATCATCTTCGTCTGATGTTTTAAATTTTTTATTATTTCCTTTGGATTTTCTCAAGAAATCGATATCCCTGTATACTTCATCATTTACTCCACATAATTATGTGGGGACTGTTCCTAGAAGTTCCTTTTCAGGCTTCTTTTAAATTCACACACACACATGAGTTCATCCCAACCCCTAGGAACA